>NW_026867595.1:134292-181792 GCF_020745735.1 Hemiscyllium ocellatum | reverse complement strand
ACACATTCTCTCTCACACACACACGTGCACACATTCTCTCTCACACACACACGTGCACACATTCTCTCTCACACACACACGTGCACACATTCTCTCTCACACACACACGTGCACACATTCTCTCTCACACACACACGTGCACACATTCTCTCTCACACACACACGTGCACACAATCTCTCACACACACACGTGCACACAATCTCTCACACACACACGTACACACAATCTCACACACACACGTACACACAATCTCACACACACACGTACACACAATCTCACACACACACGTACACACAATCTCACACACAATCTCACACACACACACGTGCACACAATCTCACACACACACACGTGCACACAATCTCACACACACACACGTGCACACAATCTCACACACACACACGTGCACACAATCTCTCACACACACACGTACACACAATCTCTCACACACACACGTGCACACAATCTCACACACACACACGTGCACACAATCTCACACACACACACGTGCACACAATCTCTCACACACACACGTGCACACAATCTCACACACACACACGTGCACACAATCTCACACACACACGTGCACACAATCTCACACACACACACGTGCACACAATCTCACACACACACACGTGCACACAATCTCTCTCACACACGTACACACAATCTCTCACACACACACGTGCACACAATCTCACACACACACACGTGCACACAATCTCACACACACACACGTACAAACAATCTCTCACACACACACGTGCACACAATCTCACACACACACACGTGCACACAATCTCACACACACACGTGCACACAATCTCTCTCACACACACGTACACACAATCTCTCACACACACACGTACAAACAATCTCTCACACACACACGTGCACACAATCTCTCACACACACACGTGCACACAATCTCACACACACACGTGCACACAATCTCTCTCACACACGTACACACAATCTCTCACACACACACGTACACACAATCTCACACACACACACGTACACACAATCTCACACACACACACGTACACACAATCTCTCACACACACACGTGCACACAATCTCACACACACACACGTGCACACAATCTCACACACACATGTGCACACAATCTCTCACACACACACGTACAAACAATCTCTCTCACACACGTACAAACAATCTCTCACACACACACGTGCACACAATCTCTCACACACACATGTGCACACAATCTCTCTCACACACGTACAAACAATCTCACACACACACACGTGCACACAATCTCACACACACACACGTGCACACAATCTCTCACACACACACGTGCACACAATCTCTCACACACACACGTACACACAAGTACACACAATCTCTCACACACGTACACACAATCTCTCTCTCACACACATGCATACATTCTCTCTCTCTCACACACACACACACACACGTACACACAAACTCGCTCTCACACACACGTGCACACATTCTCCCTCACACACCTACACACATTCTCCCTCACACACACACCTACACACATTCTCCCTCACACACACACCTACACACATTCTCCCTCACACACACACCTACACACATTCTCCCTCACACACACACCTACACACATTCTCCCTCACACACACACCTACACACATTCTCTCTCTCTCACACACACATACACTCTCACACACACATACACATTCTCACACACACATACACACATTCTCTCTCACTCACGTAAACACATTCTCTCTCTCACACACACATACACACATTCTCTCTCTCTCACACACACACGCCACACATTTTCTCTCACACTCACTCTCTCTCACACAGACACACAAAGACACTTGGGT
The DNA here is from genome assembly GCF_020745735.1 of Hemiscyllium ocellatum. NCBI lineage: Eukaryota > Metazoa > Chordata > Chondrichthyes > Orectolobiformes > Hemiscylliidae > Hemiscyllium > Hemiscyllium ocellatum. The sequence goes on along the minus strand of NW_026867595.1, from coordinate 179,941 downwards.
GGCACAGTGGTTAGCACTGGTGTCTCACAGCGCCTGAGACCCGGGTTCAATTCCTGCCTCAGGCAACTCTCTGTGTGGAGTTTGCACGTTCTCCCCGTGTCTCTGCGTGGGTTTCCTCCGGGTGCTCCAGTTGCCTCCCACAGTCACAAAGATGTGCGGGTCAGGTGAATTGGCCATGCTAAATTGCCCGTAGTGTTAGGTAAGGGGTAAATGTAGGGGAATGGATCTGGGTGGTATACGCTTCGGCGGGTCGGTGTGGACTTGTTGGGCCGAAGAGCCTGTTTCCACACAGTAGGGAATCTCATCAAAATACTCTCTGACAGACGCAGAGACACAGTCTGAGGCTTGACGTGGAATATGCCGAGAAAGCTGTCCTGCTCTGACCTTGAGCTGCCTGGTTTATCAGGGACTGGTGCCCGCTGCACACAACCAGGGAGGGGGACTGTTGACATGGTAACGGCTGGGCCCTGGGACTGCCAACACCCTCAGTGCTAACAAACACACTGTTCCCTACACTTCACTCAGCTTCCTGGACCAGGACAGTGTAGAGGGAGCTTTACCCTGTATCTAACCCCCTGTCCCTGGGAGTGGGGGAACGGTGTAGAGGGAGCTTTACCCTGTATCTAACCCCCTGTCCCTGGGAGTGGGTGGAGCGGTGTAGAGGGAGCTGTACTCTGTATCTAACCCCCTGTCCCTGGGAGTGGGGGAACGGTGTAGAGGGAGCTTTACTCTGTATCTAACCCCCTGTCCCTGGGAGTGGGTGGAGCGGTGTAGAGGGAGCTGTACTCTGTATCTAACCCCCTGTCCCTGGGAGTGGGGGAACGGTGTAGAGGGAGCTTTACTCTGTATCTAACCCCCTGTCCCTGGGAGTGGGTGGAGCGGTGTAGAGGGAGCTTTACTGTGTATCTAACCTCCTGTCCCTGGGAGTGGGGGGACGGTGTAGAGGGAGCTTTACTCTGTATCTAACCCCCTGTCCCTGGGAGTGTTTGACCTTCATTACATATGGGTTGAGGAGGCTTGATGCTGCATTGATGTGGTGCCTGACCTTCCCGGGTACACTCGGTACGTACACACTCACAAACACCACCTCCTCCTGTCAGGGAGGACCGTGCCCTTCAGGGGTTAGGTTGGGAGAGAGCTCCGTCTGGTGGTGACACTGGGAGTTGCAGACCATCCATTCAGGCCTCTGGAGGGTGGGCTAGTACAGATGAATGAGGGGCTGATTGGCTGACTCCCCCATTACCCATCGCTCCCTCCCTCCTCATCCTGAGGTTGGCATTGTACCTCCCAGTCACTGTCAACCGCACCATTACACCAGGAGGAGGCCACTCAGCCCCGTTCTGGCCTGCTACCATTGACAATCCAATACAAGATTCCCCCACATTCACACCCAAACACAGCCCCCGCCCCTCCCCGCGTTCCCATACACACCCCCCTGCCCCTCCCCACGTTCCCATACACACACCCCCGCCCCTCCCCGCGTTCCCATACACCCCCCCCCCGTGCCCTCCCCGCGTTCCCATACACACACCCCCGCCCCTCCCCGCGTTCCCATACACACACCCCCGCCCCTCCCCACGTTCCCATACACACCACTGCCCCTCCCCGCGTTCCCAAACACAGCCCCCGCCCCTCCCCGTGTTCCCAAACACACCCCCCCGCCCCTCCCCGCGTTCCCAAACACACCCCCCCGCCCCTCCCCGCGTTCCCATACACACACCCCCGCCCCTCCCCGCGTTCCCATACACAGCCCCCGCCCCTCCCCGCGTTCCTATACACACACCCCCGCCCCTCCCCGCGTTCCTATACACACACCCCCGCCCCTCCCCGTGTTCCCATACACACACCCCGCCCCTCCCCGCGTTCCCAAACACACACCCCGCCCCTCCCCGCGTTCCTATACACACACCCCCGCCCCTCCCCGTGTTCCCAAACACACACCCCGCCCCTCCCCGCGTTCCCAAACACACACCCCGCCCCTCCCCGCGTTCCTATACACACACCCCCGCCCCTCCCCGCGTTCCCAAACACACACCCCGCCCCTCCCCGCGTTCCTATACACACACCCCCGCCCCTCCCCGTGTTCCCAAACACACACCCCGCCCCTCCCTGCGTTCCCATACACACTCCCGCCCGCCCCGCGTTCCCATACACACACCCCCGCCCCTCCCCGCGTTCCCAAACACACACCCCCGCCCCTCCCCGCGTTCCCATACACACACCCCCGCCCCTCCCCGCGTTCCCAAACACACACCCCCGCCCCTCCCCGCGTTCCCAAACACACACCCCGCCCCTCCCCGCGTTCCCAAACACACACCCCCGCCCCTCCCCGCGTTCCCAAACACACACCCCGCCCCTCCCCGCGTTCCCATACACACACCCCCGCCCCTCCCCGCGTTCCCATACACACACACCCGCCCCTCCCCGCGTTCCCATACACACACCCCGCCCCTCCCCGCCCCTCCCCGCGTTCCCATACACACACACCCGCCCCTCCCCGCGTTCCCATACACACACCCCGCCCCTCCCCGCCCCTCCCCGCGTTCCCAAACACACACCCCGCCCCTCCCCGCGTTCCCAAACACACACCCCGCCCCTCCCCGCGTTCCCAAACACACACCCCGCCCCTCCCCGCGTTCCCAAACACACACCCCGCCCCTCCCCGCGTTCCCATACACACACTCCCGCCCCTCCCCGCGTTCCCATACACACACCCCCGCCCCGCCCCGCGTTCCCATACACACACCCCCCGCCCGCCCCGCGTTCCCAAACACACACCCCCGCCCCTCCCCGCCCCTCCCCGCGTTCCCAAACACACACCCCGCCCCTCCCCGCCCCTCCCCGCGTTCCCATACACACACCCCCGCCCGCCCCGCGTTCCCATACACACACCCCGCCCCTCCCCGCGTTCCCAAACACACACCCCGCCCCGCCCCGCGTTCCCAAACACACACCCCGCCCCTCCCCGCGTTCCCAAACACACACCCCGCCCCTCCCCGCGTTCCCAAACACACACCCCGCCCCTCCCCGCGTTCCCAAACACACACCCCCGCCCCTCCCCGCGTTCCCATACACACACCCCCGCCCCTCCCCGCGTTCCCATACACACACCCCCGCCCCTCCCCGCGTTCCCATACACACACCCCCGCCCCTCCCCGCGTTCCCATACACACACCCCCCGCCCGCCCGCCCCGCGTTCCCATACACACACCCCCCGCCCCCCCCGCGTTCCCAAACACACACCCCGCCCCTCCCCGCGTTCCCAAACACACACCCCGCCCCTCCCCGCCCCTCCCCGCGTTCCCATACACACACCCCGCCCCTCCCCGCCCCTCCCCGCGTTCCCATACACACACCCCCGCCCGCCCCGCGTTCCCATACACACACCCCGCCCCTCCCCGCGTTCCCAAACACACCCCCCGCCCCTCCCCGCGTTCCCAAACACACACCCCGCCCCTCCCCGCGTTCCCAAACACACACCCCGCCCCTCCCCGCCCCTCCCCGCGTTCCCATACACACACCCCCGCCCCTCCCCGCGTTCCCATACACACACCCCCGCCCCTCCCCGCGTTCCCATACACACACCCCCGCCCCGCCCCGCGTTCCCATACACACCCCCCCGCCCCGCCCCGCGTTCCCATACACACACCCCCGCCCCGCCCCGCGTTCCCAAACACACACCCCGCCCCTCCCCGCGTTCCCAAACACACACCCCGCCCCTCCCCGCCCCTCCCCGCGTTCCCATACACACACCCCCGCCCCGCCCCGCGTTCCCATACACACACCCCCGCCCCTCCCCGCGTTCCCATACACACACCCCCGCCCCTCCCCGCGTTCCCATACACACACCCCCGCCCGCCCCGCGTTCCCATACACACACCCCCGCCCGCCCCGCGTTCCCAAACACACACCCCGCCCCTCCCCGCGTTCCCAAACACACACCCCGCCCCTCCCCGCCCCTCCCCGCGTTCCCATACACACACCCCGCCCCTCCCCGCCCCTCCCCGCGTTCCCATACACACACCCCCGCCCGCCCCGCGTTCCCATACACACACCCCGCCCCTCCCCGCGTTCCCAAACACACACCCCGCCCCTCCCCGCGTTCCCAAACACACACCCCGCCCCTCCCCGCGTTCCCAAACACACACCCCGCCCCTCCCCGCCCCTCCCCGCGTTCCCATACACACACCCCCGCCCCTCCCCGCGTTCCCATACACACACCCCCGCCCCTCCCCGCGTTCCCATACACACACCCCCGCCCCGCCCCGCGTTCCCATACACACACCCCCGCCCCGCCCCGCGTTCCCATACACACACCCCCGCCCCGCCCCGCGTTCCCAAACACACACCCCGCCCCTCCCCGCGTTCCCAAACACACACCCCGCCCCTCCCCGCCCCTCCCCGCGTTCCCATACACACACCCCCGCCCCGCCCCGCGTTCCCATACACACACCCCCGCCCCTCCCCGCGTTCCCATACACACACCCCCGCCCCTCCCCGCGTTCCCATACACACACCCCCGCCCGCCCCGCGTTCCCATACACACACCCCCGCCCGCCCCGCGTTCCCAAACACACACCCCCGCCCCTCCCCGCGTTCCCAAACACACACCCCGCCCCTCCCCGCCCCTCCCCGCGTTCCCATACACACACCCCCGCCCCTCCCCGCGTTCCCAAACACACACCCCGCCCCTCCCCGCCCCTCCCCGCGTTCCCATACACACACCCCGCCCCTCCCCGCCCCTCCCCGCGTTCCCATACACACACCCCCGCCCGCCCCGCGTTCCCATACACACACCCCGCCCCTCCCCGCGTTCCCAAACACACACCCCGCCCCTCCCCGCGTTCCCAAACACACACCCCGCCCCTCCCCGCGTTCCCAAACACACACCCCGCCCCTCCCCGCCCCTCCCCGCGTTCCCATACACACACCCCGCCCCTCCCCGCGTTCCCATACACACACCCCCGCCCCTCCCCGCGTTCCCATACACACACCCCCGCCCCGCCCCGCGTTCCCATACACACACCCCCCGCCCCGCCCCGCGTTCCCATACACACACCCCCGCCCCGCCCCGCGTTCCCAAACACACACCCCGCCCCTCCCCGCGTTCCCAAACACACACCCCGCCCCTCCCCGCCCCTCCCCGCGTTCCCATACACACACCCCGCCCCTCCCCGCCCCTCCCCGCGTTCCCATACACACACCCCCGCCCGCCCCGCGTTCCCATACACACACCCCGCCCCTCCCCGCGTTCCCAAACACACACCCCGCCCCTCCCCGCGTTCCCAAACACACACCCCGCCCCTCCCCGCGTTCCCAAACACACACCCCGCCCCTCCCCGCCCCTCCCCGCGTTCCCATACACACACCCCCGCCCCTCCCCGCGTTCCCATACACACACCCCCGCCCCTCCCCGCGTTCCCATACACACACCCCCGCCCCGCCCCGCGTTCCCATACACACACCCCCGCCCCTCCCCGCGTTCCCATACACACGCCCCCGCCCCTCCCCGCGTTCCCATACACACGCCCCCGCCCCTCCCCGCGTTCCCATACACACGCCCCCGCCCCTCCCCGCGTTCCCATACACACACCCCCGCCCCTCCCCGCGTTCCCATACACACACCCCCGCCCCTCCCCGCGTTCCCATACACACACCCCCGCCCCTCCCCGCGTTTCCCACACCCCCCACCCTCCCTGCGTTTCCAATCCCTCCCCCCTCCCCAGACCGTGTCTCTCTTCCTGTCTGTGTGAAACCCCCTCCTATGGGATTTCCCATCCCATCACCCCAACCTCGCTCACAACCCCCACTTCTCCCCCTTTTTAACCCCTTCCACACATACCCGCACCCCCGACCCCACCCAACTCCCCCAGGGAAGGGGGGGCCCCAAGACTAAATGCTCTCAGTGTCTCTCAAGACCCCAAATCCCCCCCATAAAGCCTTGCCACCGAGTTGCCCAGAACGCAGGAGGGGGTGGGTGTGTTGTGTGTGTGTGTGTGTGTGTGTGTGTGTGTGTGTGTGCATGTGTGAGGGGGGGGGGGGGGTCTGCGATCCAGGACAGGTGAGGGGTAGGGGGTAGTATCCACAGTTTGACCCTGACTGGCTCAGGGACACGAGACAGACACGGTGACACCCCCCTTCCATGTTTATTTCCACAACTGTACATGTACATTTTCACTGATCCCCATGTTTCCTCGCACCCCCACCACCCCCCCTACACCCTACCCACCTCCCCCACCCCCCGGCCTGAGAGAGCCCCTTCAGCACCCCCACCCTGCCAGCCTCGCTGCCATCCCTCCAACAGCGAGTCACGGAGACAGACAGAGAGTGTGTTGCGGTGGACGGTCTGTCTTTAGGCAGAAACCTGGGGGGGTTACCAGGAGCCGGTCAGAATAACGAGAACTCAGGGTTGGTCAGCGCCATCTTCTGCACGTACCTGTGGGAAGGGGGCACAGGGGCAAGACCACTCAGTCAGACTCACACCCCACACAAATTCCTCCACCACACTCTCAACATCCCTCTATCATTTATCCCCCCTCGGTCAGACCCGCACTCGGAGCACCGTGCACAGTTCCCCGGTCTCCCCTCGGTCAGACCCACACTCGGAGCACCGTGCACAGTTCCCCGGTCTCCCCTCGGTCAGACCCCACACTCGGAGCACCGTGCACAGTTCCCCGGTCTCCCCTCGGTCAGACCCACACTCGGAGCACCTGCACAGTTCCCCGGTCTCCCCTGGGTCAGACCCACACTCGGAGCACCGTGCACAGTTCCCCGGTCTCCGCTCGGTCAGACCCACACTCGGAGCACCGTGCACAGTTCCCCGGTCTCCCCTGGGTCAGACCCACACTCGGAGCACCGTGCACAGTTCCCCGGTCTCCCCCCTCGGTCAGACCCACACTCGGAGCACCGTGCACAGTTCCCCGGTCTCCCCTGGGTCAGACCCACACTCGGAGTGTGCCTGGAGCAGACAGACACCCCCACCCTGACCTCCCAACTCCCGGATTGAGGAAAGCGCAGGGTTGGTTCGGCCTTTCACTCACTGTGTCATCTCACTGTTCAGCAGCGGGTAACGGTGGACCCGGGTCCAGGGCTCTGTTTTCTCCAGGGGTTCACTGGGATCCCGGGGCAGCCAGAAGCCATACTGCTGGCTCTCAGTCAGAGGAATCCGGTACATCATGTTGGGGGCTGCAAGCACACCAAATTACCTCCTCAATATGGAGGGTTACTGCACTGCTGACCCTCCCTCAGCACTCACCCTCCCTCAGCACTGACCCTCCTTCAGCACTCACCCTCCCTCAGCACTCACCCTCCCTCAGCACTCACCCTCCCTCAGCACCCGCTCCCTCAGCACTCACCCTCCCACAGCCCCCGCTCCCTCAGCACTGACTCTCCCACAGCACCCACCCCCTCAGCACTGACCCTCCCACAGCACCCACCCCCTCAGCACTGACCCTCCCTCAGCACCCGCTCCCTCAGCACTGACCCTCTCACAGCACCCACTCCCTCAGCACTGACCCTCCCTCAGCACTGACCCTCCCTCAGCACCCGCTCCCTCAGCACTCACCCTCCCACAGCCCCCGCTCCCTCAGCACTGACCCTCCCACAGCACCCACCCCCTCAGCACTGACCCTCCCACAGCACCCGCTCCCTCAGCACTGACCCTCCCACAGCACCCACCCCCTCAGCACTGACCCTCCCTCAGCACCCGCTCCCTCAGCACTGACCCTCCAACAGCGCCCACCCCCTCAGCACTGACCCTCCCACAGCACCCGCTCCCTCAGCACTGACCCTCCCACAGCACCCAACCCCTCAGCACTGACCCTCCCTCAGCACCCGCTCCCTCAGCACTGACCCTCCAACAGCGCCCACTCCCTCAGCGCTGACCCTCCCACAGCGCCCGCTTCCTCAGCACTGACCCTCCCACAGCACCCACCCCCTCAGCACTGACCCTCCCTCAGCACCCGCTCCCTCAGCACTGACCCTCCAACAGCGCCCACTCCCTCAGCGCTGACCCTCCCACAGCGCCCGCTCCCTCAGCACTGACCCCCCGACAGAACCCGCTCCCTCAGCACTGACCCTCCCCCAGCACCTGCTCCCTCAGCACTGACCCTCCCCCAGCACCCACTCCCTCAGCACTGACCCTCCCACAGCCCCCACCCCCTCAGCATGGACCCTCCCTCAGCACTGACCCTCCCACAGCTCCCACTCCCTCAGCGCTGACCCTCCCACAGCACCCGCTCCCTCAGCACTGACCCTCCCACAGCACCCACTCCCTCAGCGCTGACCCTCCCACAGCGCCCGCTCCATCAGCACTGACCCTCCCACAGCACCCACTCCCTCAGCGCTGACCCTCCCACAGCACCCGCTCCATCAGCACTGACCCTCCCACTGCACCCACTCCCTCAGCACTAACCCTCCCACAGCACCCACTCCCTCAGCACTGACCCTCCCACAGCGCCCGCTCCCTCAGTACTGACCCTCCCACAGCACCCGCTCCCTCAGCACTGACCCTCCCACAGCACCCGCTCCCTCAGCACTGACCCTCCCTCAGCACCCGCTCCCTCAGCACTGACCCTCCCACAGCACTGACCCTCCCACAGCACCCACTCCCTCAGCACCCGCTCCCTCAGCACTGACCCTCCCACAGCACCCACTCCCTCAGCACTAACCCTCCCACAGCCCCCACTCCCTCAGCACTGACCCTCCCAAAGCACCCACTCCCTCAGCACCCGCTCCCACAGCACTGACCCTCCCACAACGCCCACTCCCTCAGCACTGACCCTCCCTCAGCACTGACCCTCCCTCAGCGCTGATCCTCCCACAGCACCCACTCTCTCAGGACTGACCCTCCCACAGCACCCACACCCTCAGCACTGACCCTCCCACAGCGCCCGCTCCCTCAGCACTGACCCTCCCACAGCGCCCGCTCCCTCAGCACTGAACCTCCCACAGCACCCGCTCCCTCAGCACTGATCTCCCACAGCACCCACTCCCTCAGCACTGACCCTCCCACAGCACCCGCTCCCTCAGCACCGACCCTCCCGCAGCACTGACCCTCCCGCAGCACCCACTCCCACAGCACTGATTGTTGATGGAAGGTGGGTTTGGGGTTACCGAATGGGGTGGGTGTGGTGAGATGGGGGGTGGTGGGTGACGCACCCTTGGGGAGCTGGCAGAGCCGTTTCATGTGGGAGTAGATCTCCACGCTGTTGTTGTGATAGGGCCTGGTCTCCAGCTGGGCCCCAGCATCACATTCCACCGGCAACCGGCCAAAATACCGCTCCTCTGGGTGAGAAAGAACATCACAGCAAGGTGCACATCCCCAACATCACCGTCACGCAGGGGAACCGGACATACCCCGCGGGAGTGAGATGGGGAGGGGAGGTGGGGTGATGTGTGAGAGAGAGAGAGAGAGAGTGGGAAAAGGGTGTGTGTGTGTGTGTGTGAGAGAGAGAGAGAGTGGGGAAAGGGTGTGTGTGTGTGTGTGAGAGAGAGAGTGGGGAAAGGGTGTGTGTGTGTGTGAGAGAGAGAGTGGGGAAAGGGTGTGTGTGTGTGAGAGAGAGAGAGAGAGTGGGGAAAGGGTGTGTGTGTGAGAGAGAGAGAGTGGGGAAAGGGTGTGTGTGTGAGAGAGAGAGAGTGGGGAAAGGGTGTGTGTGTGTGTGTGAGAGAGAGAGAGTGGGGAAAGGGTGTGTGTGTGTGTGTGAGAGAGAGAGAGTGGGGAAAGGGTGTGTGTGAGAGAGAGAGAGAGAGAGAGTGGGGAAAGGGTGTGTGTGTGAGAGAGAGAGAGTGGGGAAAGGGTGTGTGTGTGTGAGAGAGAGAGTGGGGAAAGGGTGTGTGTGTGTGAGAGAGAGAGTGGGGAAAGGGTGTGTGTGAGAGAGAGAGAGAGTGGGGAAAGGGTGTGTGTGTGTGTGTGAGAGAGAGAGAGTGGGGAAAGGGTGTGTGTGTGTGAGAGAGAGAGTGGGGAAAGGGTGTGTGTGTGTGAGAGAGAGAGAGTGGGGAAAGGGTGTGTGTGTGTGTGTGTGTGAGAGAGAGTGGGGAAAGGGTGTGTGTGTGTGAGAGAGAGAGAGTGGGGAAAGGGTGTGTGTGTGTGAGAGAGAGAGTGGGGAAAGGGTGTGTGTGTGTGAGAGAGAGAGTGGGGAAAGGGTGTGTGTGAGAGAGAGAGAGAGTGGGGAAAGGGTGTGTGTGTGTGTGTGAGAGAGAGAGAGTGGGGAAAGGGTGTGTGTGTGTGAGAGAGAGAGTGGGGAAAGGGTGTGTGTGTGTGAGAGAGAGAGAGTGGGGAAAGGGTGTGTGTGTGTGTGTGTGTGAGAGAGAGTGGGGAAAGGGTGTGTGTGTGTGAGAGAGAGAGAGTGGGGAAAGGGTGTGTGTGTGAGAGAGAGAGAGTGGGGAAAGGGTGTGTGTGTGTGTGAGAGAGAGAGTGGGGAAAGGGTGTGTGTGTGTGTGTGAGAGAGAGAGAGTGGGGAAAGGGTGTGTGTGTGTGAGAGAGAGAGAGAGTGGGGAAAGGGTGTGTGTGTGAGAGAGAGAGAGTGGGGAAAGGGTGTGTGCGTGTGTTTGTTCCCTCCAGGGTGAAGGGTAAGAGTCCGGAACTCTCTGCCTGGAAGTGGGAATGACCGTGTGAAATGGAGGTGATGATGGAAAGTCCGACAGCAGGAGGAGAGTACGGCAACAGGCAGTGACTGGAATAGTGTGCAGAGGGGCTAGTGGGGGTGTGAAGGCTGAATGGTCAGCTGTGAATGAGGCACAGGGTCAAGTGATGGATTGAAGAGAGGGAGGAAAGAGTAGGGTCCTTACCCACACATTGTTCCTGTGTACGGAAGAAGGGATTGGTATCCTCAGAGGGAAGGTGGACCATAGGCTCACTCCGGCTCTGACACTCATCTCTGAACACTCCCTCAGCGTGACTGCCCTCTCTTTCTGATGGGGAAAAGGCACAGAATACACACCATTACCCCAATACCGAAAAACAGGCATCACCGTGACTGAACACAGATTGGAGGGTCAGCACTGAGGGTCTGGGTGTGGTGGGAAGGTCAGTGCTGAGGGAGGGTCAGTGCTGAGGGAGTGGGTGCTGAGGGAGGGTCAGTGCTGAGGGAGTGGGTGCTGTGGGAGGGTCAGTGCTGAGGGAGCGGGTGCTGTGGGAGGGTCAGTGCTGAGGGAGCGGGTGCTGTGGGAGGGTCAGTGCTGAGGGAGTGGGTGCTCTGGGAGGGTCAGTGCTGAGGGAGCGGGTGCTCTGGGAGGGTCAGTGCTGAGGGAGCGGGCGCTGTGGGAGGGTCAACACTGAGGGTCCGGGTGTGGTGGGAAGGTCAGTGCTGAGGGAGTGGGTGCTGAGGGAGGGTCAGTGCTGAGGGAGTGGGTGCTGTGGGAGGGTCAGTGCTGAGGGAGTGGGTGCTGTGGGAGGGTCAGTGCTGAGGGAGTGGGTGCTGTGGGAGTTGGTGCTGTGGCGGGTCAGAGGTCAAGGGTCAGCGCCCCCATCTGTGCCCACCAGTTGCCCCCACTCCTGCCCCTCCCAGTTGCCCGTGTCCTCTTGCCCCTCCCGGTTGCCCGTGTACTCCCCCCTGACCTAACCTGGGTCCCGGTGCAGGACCCTGGCACGGAATGGGTCCTTGTAGCCCATTTGGGTGACTCCCAGCAACGCCATCTTGAAGCTCTCCCTCTGTGGGGGGTAGCTGCCCTCTGGGTGACCCCAACACTCGTCACCATGGAGACCCTGCCCCATCTCCTTGACGACCAGCCCTCCCCCGCCCTCACGAGGCGATGGACCACTCAGAGCGTGTGATCGAACAAACGTGCGTGTGATTGACGTTCACCTGGCCCAGTCACAGGCGCGTCCGCCGAAAAGGCCTCGGCCGATAGGTCAAGCATGTTCTGATCGATGGCCGTCTCCACCAATAGACACCGGATAAAGTGGAGGGGTGGCTCCCATTTGTGGAGAGGGCGGGTCGACTATTTGACAGACCGGCAGGCTGGGCCAATGGAAAGAAGGAGGGTGAAGGTGTGTTTGATCGGATTGGTCAGATCCGTGGCGGAGGCGGATTTTTGGTATGACTGACATTCACCACGGACCAATGGCATGGGATGCGGACGGCGTTTGGGTGGAGTCTACGGTGTAACTGACAGTCGCAGAGAGCCAATGCCGCGGCGGGACGGGAATTGGTTGGGAATCGATTGGAGGATCGCCGACGAATGGATGGGGTGGGAGCTCCGGCTGTTAACCAATGGCGCACGTGGAAGGGCGGGGCTTCGGGACGATTGACGGCCGGCCCGACCAACCGGGGCGCGCGGAACGCAACAGCTTCGCACCAGGATTGGGCCTGGCGACTGCCGGGTGATGGACGGCAGCTTCCGACCAATGGAGAGAGGGATAGTGGGGCGGGGCCCGGCCGTGATTGGCCGCAGGGGGCGGGATCCGCCGCTGACGGACGGCGGTAGCGGCCAATGGGCGGCAGGGTCGGCCGTGCACTGGCAGAATGAGAAGGCTCAGGTGGCTCTCCCACGCCATTGCAGCCGAGAGAGGGGGAGGACGAGGAGAGGAGGAGTGAGGGAGAAGGAGAAGAAGGGCGAAGGCTGGAGCTTGGATCTGAGGGGAGAAACAAAGGTGAGCTGGCTGCGTGTCGGTGCCGCTTTAAATTCCCCGGAGAAGCTTCTGGAAGCTGCCGGAAGGAGCGGTTGGGACGACGGGTGACCTTTCACCTTGCACCCGGAGTCAACATCCGGTCACCAGCCCAGGCTCCGCCCCTTGTCCCTCTCTGGCCCCTCCCTCCCAGCCCCGCCCCCTCAATCCCAGTCCGCCCTCTGGCCCCGCCCCCTCCCAGCCCCGCCCCGCCCCCTCAATCCCAGTCCGCCCTCCCTCCCAGCCCCGCCCCCTCAATCCCAGTCCGCCCTCTGGCCCCGCCCCCTCCCAGCCTCGCCCCTTCAATCGCTGTCCGGCCCCGCCCCCTCACTCCACTTCCAGCCCCGCCCCCTCACTCCCTCCCCCGCCCGCTCACTCACTCTCCAGCCCCGCCCCCTCATACCCTCTCCCTTCCCCGCCCCCTCATTCCCACTCAGGTCCCCGCCACCTCACCCCCCCCTCACTCCACCTCCAGTACCCGCCCCCTCACTCCCTCTCCGGCCCCGCCCCCTCATACCCTCTCCCTTCCCCGCCCCCTCACTCCCACTCAGGTCCCCGCCACCTCACACCCCCTCACTCCACCTCCAGTACCCACCCCCTCACTCCCCGTCCAGCCCTACCCCCTCACTCCCACTCTCGCCCGCTCACACCCTCTCCTTGCCACGCCCCCTCACTCCCACTCTGGTCCCAGCCTCCTCCCACTCTGGTTCCAGCCCCCTCACTCCACCTCCAGTACCCGCCCCCTCACTGCCTGTCCAGCCCCGCCCCGCCCCGCCCCCTCACTCCCCCGGTCCCGCACCCCTACGATCCCCGCACCTGGACCACGGCCTCACTCCCCACGGGCCCTGCCCCTGTCCACAGCGGCCTCTCTCTGCTATATCCGGGTGGTGCACATGTGGGTGTCCGCGCTCGTATAGGAGTGGGCGCATGTATCCGCACGTGTGTTGGAGTCGGTGCTTGTGTTGGCGCCGGTGTCGGTGTGGGCGCCGGTGTGCAGATTGGGCGCGGTGTGCGGATTGGGTGTCGGAGTGTGCGCCGGAGTCGGTGTAGGTGCCGGTGTGTGGAGTCGGCGCCGGTGTGGGCGTGGTGTCGGCGTGGGCGCCGGTGTCGGTGTGGGCGCCGGTGTGCGGAGTGGGTGTCGGAGTGTGCGCCGGAGTCGGTGTAGGTGCCGGTGTGTGGAGTCGGCGCCGGTGTGTGGAGTCGGCACCGGTGTGTGGAGTCGGCGCCGGTGTCGGTGTGGGCACCGGTGTGTGGATTCGGCGCCGGTGTCGAAGTCGGCGCCGGTGTCAGAGGGGGCGCCGGTGTCGGAGGGGGCGCCGGTGTGCAGAGTCGGCGCGGTGTCGGTGTGGCCGCCGGTGTCGGAGTCGTCGCCGGTGTGGGCGTGGTGTCGGAGTGGGCGCCGGTGTCGGAGTCGGCGCCGGTGTGCGGATTGGGCGTCGGTGTGCGGAGTGGGTGTCGGAGTGTGCGCCGGAGTCGGTGTAGGTGCCGGTGTGTGGAGTCTGCACCGGTGTGTGGAGTCTGCGCCGGTGTGTGGAGTCGGCGCCGGTGTCGGTGTGGACACCGGTGTGTGGAGTTGGCGCCGGTGTGTGGAGACGGCGCCGGTGTCGGTGTGGGCGCCGGTGTCGGAGTCGGCGCCGGTGTGCGGAGTGTGTGTCGGTGTGGGCGCCGGTGTCGAAGTCGGCGCCGGTGTCGGAGGGGGCGCCGGTGTGCAGAGTCGGCGCCGGTGTCGGTGTGGCCGCCGGTGTCGGAGTCGGCGCCAGTGTGCGGAGTGTGCGCCGGTGTGGGCGTGGTGTCGGCGTGTGCGCCGGTGTGCGGATTGGGCGCCGGTGTGCGGATTGGGCGCCGGTGTCGGAGGGGGCGCCGGTGTGCGGAGTGTGCGCCGGTGTGGGTGTGGTGTCGGCGTGGGTGCCGGTGTGTGGAGTCGGCGCCGGTGTGTGGAGTCGGCGCCGGTGTGTGGAGTCGGCGCCGGTGTCGGTGTAGGCGCCGGTGTGTGGATTCGGCGCCGGTGTCGAAGTCGGCGCCGGTGTCAGAGGGGGCGCCGGTGTCGGAGGGGGCGCCGGTGTGCAGAGTCGGCGCGGTGTCGGTGTGGCCGCCGGTGTCGGAGTCGTCGCCGGTGTGGGCGTGGTGTGGGCGTGTGCGCCGGTGTTCGGAGTGGGCGCCGGTGTCGGAGTCGGCGCCGGTGTGCGGATTGGGCGTCGGTGTGCGCGCCGGAGTCGGTGTAGGTGCCGGTGTGTGGAGTCTGCACCGGTGTGTGGAGTCTGCGCCGGTGTGTGGAGTCGGCGCCGGTGTCGGTGTGGACACCGGTGTGTGGAGTTGGCGCCGGTGTGTGGAGACGGCGCCGGTGTCGGTGTGGGCGCCGGTGTCGGAGTCGGCGCCGGTGTGCGGAGTGTGTGTCGGTGTGGGCGCCGGTGTCGAAGTCGGCGCCGGTGTCGGAGGGGGTGCCGGTGTGCAGAGTCGGCGCCGGTGTCGGTGTGGCCGCCGGTGTCGGAGTCGGCGCCAGTGTGCGGAGTGTGCGCCGGTGTGGGCGTGGTGTCGGCGTGTGCGCCGGTGTTCGGAGTGGGCGCCGGTGTGCGGATTGGGCGCCGGTGTGCGGAGTGGGTGCCGGTGTCGGAGGGGGCGCCGGTGTGCGGAGTGTGCGCCGGTGTGGGCGTGGTGTCGGCGTGGGCGCCGGTGTGTGGAGTCGGCGCCGGTGTGTGGAGTCGGCGCCGGTGTGTGGAGTCGGCGCCGGTGTCGGTGTAGGCGTCGGAGTCGGTGTAGGTGTCGGAGTCGGCGCCGGTGTTGGAGGGGGCGTCGGTGTGCAGAGTCGGCGCCGGTGTCGGTGTGGCCGCCGGTATCGGCGCCGGTGTGCGGAGTGGGCGTGCTGTCGGCGTGAGTGCCGGTGTCGGAGTGTGCGCCGGTGTTCGGTGTCGGCGCCGGTGTCGGAGTGTGCGCCGGAGTCGGAGTGTGCGCCGGAGTCGGAGTGTGCGCCGGAGTCGGAGTGGGCGCCGGTGTGCGGAGTCGGTGTGGGCGCCGGTGTGCGGAGTCGGTGTGGGCGCCGGTGTGCGGAGTTGGCGCCGGTATTGTATTGTGGATTCTCTATTGGTCTTGCCCGCTGACACTGTGCTCTCTCTCTCTCCTTTTTCTGTGTCTGCCCCTCTCCCCCCGCAGCTGCCGGCGTGTGGTGGTGCCGAATGTCGATGGCGTGCCACGGCCCGCATGTAGCCCCGGCACTGGCACTGCTCTGCGGCCTGGCCTCCGCCTCTGTCCTGCTGGGGGCCACCCTCCTGCCCCAGTGGCGCCTCCAGCAGCTGCAGTCCCCCAACCGGAACGACCGAAACGTGACCGTGTCGGACGGCCTGTGGAGCCGGTGCGTGCGCTTCGAGGGACCCTCGTCCTCCTCCTCCTCCTCCTCTGCTGCCACCGGGGCTGGGGGAGGAGGAAGCTGCGCCCTGGATGACCCCACCTGGTACCGCACCCTGGACCAGCTGGACCTGAGGTTGCTGCAGTTCGCGCTGCCCTTTGCTCTGCTGGCCGCCTGCTCCGCCAGCCTGCTGTGCGTTCTGGGAATGTGCCACGGGGCGTGCAGCTCCAAGATCCGCAGCGTGGACCTGGTCAAGTGCCTGGTGAACGCGGCGGGATGCCAGCTGGTGGCCGGGGCGCTCTACCTGCTGTCGGCAGCCCTGGTGTGCGCGCCGTCCCTTTGGCTGCTCTTCCACACGGCCGAGCTGAGCCGCCGTCACCCACCGTCCGCCTGGAGCCCAGGCCCCGCCGCCTTCCTGGCGCTGGGCAGCGGCGCCGGCTTCTTCCTGGCCTCGGGGCTGCTCTTCCTGTGGTACTGCACCTGCCGCCCCCTGCCCCCCACCTTCTGGCAGCCCCTGGGCCCCTACCCCGAGAGCCTGCAGGCCCACAGCGTGGGGCGGTACTCCCGGCGTTCCCGACTCTCCACCCTGGAGATCGACATCCCCGTCGTCCCCCAGCAGATCCGCTGAGGGTTGGGGAGTGGTGGTGGTGGGGAGGGGGGAGAGGTGCAGCCTCTTGTGGGGGTCGTTTGCGCCGTCTCAGGGAGGAGGGGGAGTCTCCCCTTGGGGTAAGGTCTGTGGTGTGCCCACAGTTCTTGGGGGTGAGGGGAGGGGGGGGTGGAGATTTGGGCGGGAGAGGTTATGCCAGCATCCCTTGGGAGCCCCTGTTTCACTGGTGTTCTATTCCCTTGTCTCCACCGTCCCCTGACCTGCACCATTACTCCGAGTTTTTGCACCCCTTTTTCCCCATGCCCAGGGCTCTTGCTGTACTGTGCTCGCCATTGTAGGACACACACACACACACACAGACACTCTCGCATACACAGACAGTCACACACACAGTGACACACACACACAGACAGTGACACACACACAGTGACACTCTCACGGACAGACACACACACACAGTGACACTCTTGCATACACAGACAGTCACACACAGTGACACACACACAGTGACACTCTCATACACACACACAGTGACACTCTCACATACACAGACGCAAACAGTCACACACACAGTGACACTCACATATACACACACAGACAGTCACACACACAGTGACACTCACATACACAGACAGTGACACACACACAGTGACACTCAGAGACACAGACAGTGACACACACACACACACTGACACTCATACATACTCAGTGATACTGTCATACACAGTGACACACACACACACAGACACTCACATACACAGACAGTGACACACACAGTGACACTCACAGACACAGTGACACTCACAGTGACACACACACACCGTGACACTCATACACACTCACAGTGATACTCTCATACACAGTGACACACACACACAGACACTCTCGCATACACAGACAGTCACACACACAGTGACACACACACACAGACAGTGACACACACACAGTGACACTCTCACAGACAGACACACACAAACAGTGACACTCTCACGGACAGACACACACACACAGTGACACTCACATACACAGACAGTCACACACAGTGACACACACATACACAGACAGTGACACACACACAGTGACACTCAGAGACACAGACAGTGACACACACACACAGACACTCATACATACTCAGTGATACTGTCATACACAGTGACACACTCACATACACAGACAGTGACACACACAGTGACACACACACACACACACACAGACACTCACATATACAGACAGTGACACACACAGACACAATGACACACACACACACAGTGACACACACAGTGACACACACACACACACAGTGACACACACACTCACAGTGACACACACAGACACAGTGACACACACACACAGCCGTTACCCTGGTCTGTAACTAGATGTGACAACATTCACCAAAGTTCCACATCCATCCTGCCCCAGTGGGGAATGGGATGGGTAGTGAACACGAACCACCCACCCTCGACTCCCCTTCAGTTCCGCCTCACCCCCCCCCCCCCGCATCCCTCCCTTCCCAGGGTGGGGTTAGGGTTGGGATTGCGTTGCGTGTTCCCCCCTGAGTGGCAGTGTTTGAGCACTGTGGTGGGTCGGTTGGGGCCAGGCTGTGGGTGTTGACCAGGTCTCTGTGAAACCTGAATGATTCCCAACGGTGGGGCAGCCTGGACGTTTCCCCCGCCCCCCGTGATTATCCAGTATGAGGAAGGAGTGAGGGGGGGGAATGCTTTTCCAATGTTAAGAGACTGAGTGTGTATTTGAGACAGAGATAGGCTCCTGATCAGTAAAGGGGGTGTGCAGTAAGGGCTCCAGTGAGATTGAGGTTGAAACACATCAGCCACGCTCCAATCACAGAGCCAACTAAATGGGCCAAATGGACTATTCTACTTCTGTACCCTATAGTGTGCAGGGGCCGAATCCCACACACACACACCCAAAAGTGTCTGTGCGACATCTGCCAACAGTAATTTGTTTTCCTTGTATTCTTACCAGAAGCAATACCCATCTCTCTCTCTCTCTCTCTCTCTGTTTCTGTTTCTTGTTGTTGAGATGTGCACTGAAACTCGATGTTTAATTCCACAAAGTAAAACTGTTTTCTGTTCAGTGGGCATCGTGTCTTATTTCTCCTGCGACAGTGTCGGAGCGTCCCCCTTGAGACAGCGGTCTGGTGGACCCAGACCCAAACCAAACACATTCAGGACAGAGCCTCAACCCTCGCTGCTCCTCACGTCAAAGCCAAGTGCCGGTGGGGGGTGGGTTCGGAATGCAATGCGATTGGTCAAGTCATCAAAACTCCAGGCAGTGGTGAGGCTGCTCCTGGGACACTGTGTCCAGATCTGGTCACCCTTAGATTAGATACAGTGTGGAAACAGGCCCTTCGGCCCAACGACTCCACACTGACCCTCCGAAGAGCAACACGCCAAGCATTCCCCTACATCTGCCCCTTCACCTAACACTACGGGGACAATTTAGTACGGCCAATCCCACCCTAACCTGCACATCCCTGGGCACTACGGGGACAATTTAGCACGGCCAATCCCACCCTAACCTGCACATCCCTGGGTACTACGGGGACAATTTAGAACGGCCAATCCCACCCTAACCTGCACATCCCTGGGCACTACGGGGACAATTTAGCACGGCCAATCCCACCCTAACCTGCACATCCCTGGGCACTATGGGGACAATTTAGCACGGCCAATCCCACCCTAACCTGCACATCCCTGGGCACTACGGGGACAATTTAGCACGGCCAATCCCACCCTAACCTGCACATCCCTGGGCACTACGGGGACAATTTAGCACAGCCAAATTAGGTTAGACTGTGGGAAATGCAGGGTGATAGGGAATGGGATAATCTTTAAAGGGTCAGTGTGGGCTTGTTGGGATAAATTGCCTGCTCTCACTGTTTCCATGCACTGTTTAGATTGATTGCTGTATTACAGTGACCACTATCTCCCCAACACTATATGGTGTCATATTAAACTGACTGTATTTTAGTGCTGAAGCACATTAGATTAATAGTATACAGGGAGACAAAGTGCTGTTTTCTTCTGGCAGTATCACTGAGCTTGTCTTCTGTATAGTAAATGTATACAGCATTGTCAAACCTGTGCAGTTTTCCTGTGTACTGCACATGTAAACCAGCGTCACAACTTCCTGACAAAGGAGCAGCATTCGGAAAGCTATTGCTTCCAAATAAACCTGTTAGACTGGTATTGTGATTTTAAAACTTTGTACGCCTGTTAGTGTATAATACAGGACTGAGAGTCTTATAGCACGGAAATGGACCCTCTGGCCCAAGTCGGCTGTGGTGACCCTAATCCCCGGCTAAACTAGCCCCACCTGCCTACACCTGGCCCTTATCCCTCCAAAACATTTGTGCACTTATACAAATGTTTTTTAAATGTTGTAACTGTCCCCCCACTTTCTCAGGAAGTTCATTCCACAGGTGAACCGCAGTAATAAGTATGGCCCCTCTCTCCTTAAAAAAAATTATGCCTTCTAGTTTTGAACTCCCCCCATCCAAGGGAAAAGACCCTTGCTTTCACCTTATCCATGCCCGTCGTGATTTTGTAAACCTCTATAAGGTCACCCCTCAGCCTCCGACGCTCCAGGGAAAACAGTCCCAGCCTGTTCAGCCTCTCCCTGTAGCTCAGATCCTCCAACCCTGGCAACATCCTTGTAAATCTTTTCCTGAACCCTTTCAAGTTTCATAACATCTTTCCGATAGGAAGGAGACCAAAGTTTCACACAATATTCCAACAGGGGCCCCTAACCAATGTCCTGTACAGCCGCAACATGACCTCCCAACTCCTGTACTCAATACTCTGACAAATAAAGGAAAGCATACCAAACCCCTCCTTCACTATCCTATCTACCTGCGACTCCACTTGCAAGGACTCTAAGGTCTCTATTCAGCAACACTCCCCAGAACCTTGGCTGTAGGATTCCTTGCCTCTGCTTCCTCACTGAGGTGATAGACCAGGCTCACAGGTAGATACGTGGATCTCGCTGTGCCCCGGGGGATGTGGGGTGTAGTTGATTTGGGACGTGTCTTTCGCTGCCTGTTTCCTGCAGCCCAATACCTGGTCACTCAGGGGGGTTGGCTGTGTTTTCGTTCAGACTCTGGGAAGAGCTGATAGAGACCTGGGTCTCTGCTGAGGGGAGGTGGGAGGGAGAAATTGATTCCTGCTGTTCCCGTGTGACAGGCTGGAGGAGAGGAGGTAGGGGGGTTGTACCTCAGATCTCTTTTGGATTAGATTCACTAAAGTCCACACCGACCCTCTGAAGAGTAACCCACCCAGACCCATTCTCCTACTCGATATTTACTCCGACTAATGCACTGAATACTATGGGACAATTTAGCACGGCCAATCCCACCCTAACCTGCACATCCCTGGGGCACTACGGGACAATTTAGCACGGCCAATCCCACCCTAACCTGCACATCCTTGGGGCACTACGGGGACAATTTAGCACGGCCAATCCCACCCTAACCTGTACATCCCTGGGCACTACGGGGACAATTTAGCACGGCCAATCCCACCCTAACCTGCACATCCCTGGGGCACTACGGGACAATTTAGCACGGCCAATCCCACCCTAACCTGCACATCCCTGGGGCACTACGGGACAATTTAGCACGGCCAATCCCACCCTAACCTGCACATCCCTGGGCACTACGGGGACAATTCCACGGACCTACTACCCCGTCCTTCTGCATAGAAGGAGCGCAAAACTTGATTATTAATGAAAGAAAGGGTCAGAGGTTGAGCATCTTCCATCCAGTAACTCACCTCCTGACTCTCATCCCCACAAGTCAGGAGTGTGATAGAACACCACCAGCATCTAGGGACGCAGAAATAAATAAAACAAAACACTCAGTAAATTGTTTCGGTGCCCTTGATACTAATCCTACTCTGAAAACCGGTTATATTTCTACTTTTAAATATAAACGCACCAAAAATAACCCCCCTCCCTCAAGTGTCACAGCTTCTCCCGAAGCTGTGAATGAGGAAAAGCGGCTGAAGGACCAGTATTTATACTGAAGGCAAGGGGGCGGTGCCTGTGTGGACGATCCCGCCTCCCGGGCCCTGGCCAATGAGACGCCGGAACGGGCGTTGCCATCCAATGGGGAGGGAAGGCCTCTCCCTCAGGCGACGATGGGCGTCGGGACGGCCCAATCGACGTACGCGTCTTGCGGCGGATGCGGAGCCCACTCCCCTCCACCTCTAAATCCGTCGCGGCGCCGGCCAATAGGCGGGGAGCTTTTTCGATGGACGTGTCACCTCCCCCAATAGATGGGGAAAGAGCTTATGATCGATTCGCCCCTCGACCAATAGACACCACGGTAGGCGTTTCCCCCGGATGGCGACGGAATGAGCAATGATTGACACGACGAATACCCAATAGGAAAAGGAACATCCGCAACGGACGTGCCTCTGGCCCAATGGGCCGGGACGGTAGGCGGGACCTTTTCTGAACCCGCCCCCTCCCTCCCATTTCCCCCCTTACACTTCCGGCCGAGCGGCAGAACGACAGCGTTCGCCGACGGGAGCGGAGGTCAGTGGAGGTGGGGCTGCCGTCTAACGTCCGTATTCCCGGGTAGGCGTTAGGGTGTTTCCCACCTACGTCAGTCCGATAACGGTCCTGGGGTAGTAACGTGATTGCGGGGGGAGGGATTGCGAAGGGAAAGGACGTTGGGGGCGTAAATTAACGGACTTTGCGGCGCGTGGTGCGGAGGATTCAAGATGGCGGCGGCTGGCGGCGTTAACAACGAGGCGGGAGGTCAGAGGTCATGGGTGTGGAGGGGAAAGGTCATGGGTCAAGGACATTGGCCAACTTGACCACGTTTCATGGGAATGGCTCCATTGCTCACTTTCCTGTGTTGGTAATGCCAGTATTTTTTTGGGGGGGGGGTGGGGAGGAAGTGTGGGAAGGGTTTTCTTCATGAGTTTTATTTGGGAGTATTTGTTTATTAGGAGAAAGCGAGTGAGGGACATAGGTAAAGGGGTGTTACTTCTGCAGTTACAATTACTTATGCCAGGTAAATGAACTCCCACCAGCGTGTGTAATTGTTTCAGCCAAGAGCTGAGTCAACAAGAATGCAAACCTATGTGGAGGAAATGCATGATTAGAGATGTTTCAGGATGATGAGGGGTTTGGATAGGGTTGGCCAATGAGAACCTTTCTCCACGTATGGAGTCAGCTATTGCGAGGGGGCATAGCTTTAAATTAAGGGGAGGTAGGTACAGGACAGATGTTGGGGGTAGATTCTTTACTCAGCGAGTCGTGAGTTCATGGAACGCCCTGCCAGTAACAGTGGTGGACTTTCCCTCTTTATGTAAAAAAGGAGGTCTGGAGATGCTGGAGATCACAGCTGAAAATGTGTTGCTGGTTAAAGCACAGCAGGTTAGGCAGCATCTCAGGAATAGGGAATTCGACGTTTCGAACATAAGCCCTTCACGAAACGTCGAATTCCCTATTCCTGAGATGCTGCCCAACCTGCTGTGCTTTAACCAGCAACACATTTTCAGCTGTCTCCCTCTTTATGGGCATTGGATAGGCATATGGAGGATAGTGGGCTAGTGTAGGTTCGGTGGGCTTGGGTCAGCACAACATCAAGGGCTAAAGGGCCTGTACTGCGCTGTATTTTTCTATGTTAAAAGTTTTTTTGTATTAGCTAAAATTGTATGCAAGACTGAAACGTGACTGCAAAGCAATGGTAGATGTTATAGACAAATAGATAAGGGGCTGTGAGGATGTAGGTTAAGCCAGATATGCTTGTACAAGCAATAGTTACAAGCATCTGTTTCCCACTTTTACAGGAACAAACCCCAATTAGAAGGTCATAAGGATCAGCGTGGTTGGGGAAAGCACAGATGGAGGGAGTGGATAATGGTGAAGAAAGGATATACCTAACAATGGGCCACAGCAGGATGTGGTCAAACCGCCTAGTGAGACCAGGAATAAGCATCCTGTCACAGAGAAGGCTGGATAAGGCAAGAGATGAGCAGGAGTAATGGGTACTGGTCTTGGGGAAGTGGAGGATGTAAACAGGGGGAGGAGCAATGGGATATAAAATAGGAACCAAATTACATAATTATCGTGTGTTAGTTGAATTCAGAGTGTGTGTCCCTGCCTGTGGACAGTGGACATCGCATCCTCTTGCAAGGGTAAAATAAATGACACTACTGATTCAGATCTTGTCTCGGACTGAAATTATTGGTGAGTGAGCTTTGTTTCTCACAGTGAGGACTGCAGATGCTGGAGATCAGAGCTGAAAACGTGTTGCTGGAAAAGCGCAGCAGGGCAGGCAGCGTCCAAGGAGCTGGAGAATCGACGTTTCGGGCATGAGCCCTTCTTCAGGAATTTCCTCATTCCTGAAGAAGGGCTCATGCCTGAACCATCGACTCTCCTGCTCCTTGGATGCTGCCTGCCCTGCTGCGCTTTTCCAGCAACACATTTTCAGTATTTGTTTATTAGCCTATGACTCGTGAGTTGGGGAATATTGCCAGAGACCAAGATTGTGTGGTGGTTAGAAGTGATTGGCTCCTGTCAAACCGCAGGAAGTGAGGACTGTGGAACTGCAGAGGAGGGAGAATTGAGCCGTGAGTTGGTTGGGGGTGAGGCTGGGGGTTTACTGTCAGACTCTGGAAGGCCACATTGAGCGGGCGATGCCCCTCAGACTGGCATTGGGTGGGAAGGATGGATGGATGTGGAGGGTGTTATCCGAGCTCCCAGTGCCTGATCTCCTCCTCCTCCTCCCCTTCCTTGCAGGGACCATGAACCGGATCCGCATCCACGTGCTCCCGACGAACCGGGGCCGCCTGACGCCCCTGCCCAGGCTGCAGGAGCCCCAGGCCTGTTCCTTCACCCACCGGCCATGCTCGCAGCCTCGCCTGGAGGGCCAGGACTACTGCCTCAAGCACATCCTGGAGGACAAGAACGCCCCGTACAAACCCTGCAGCTACGTATCCTCCAAGACGGGCAGGAGGTGCACCGCGCCTGCTCCCAAACCTGACAAGAGGGACGCGTAGGTCGTTTTTCTGCTGTTCTACCGGCCGGTGGGAACGGGGAGCTGGTGCAGTGTGAGGGGCGTAACACGGGCCACGCGCTCTCTCTCACCCCCCGTCACTCGCCCCTTCATGCTGTCTCTCGCCCTTGCTCTCTCGCCCACTCGCTTGCTCTCCCTCTCGCCCACTTGCTCTCAGGTGCCCTCATTGTTTCATGCAGTGTGAGGGGCGTAACACGGGCCACGCGCGCTCTCTCACCCCCTGTCGCTCGCCCCTTCATGTTCACTCTCTCGCGCTCCTTCGCCCTTGCTCTCTCTCCCTCTCTCCCACTCGCTCTCAGGTGCCCTCGGTGTCTCCTGCTCCCACTCACAGGGGTATATAGGGATGGGTGGGGCTGGACGCTGGTGATCGGGGAAGGTGGTGCTGTTTGCCGGGAGCCTGACCCTTGCCTTTTCCGCTTCCCAAGGGTGGCGTACTGCACTGAGCACGCTCGCAAGGCACTCCTGTCTGCTCAGCAGCCATCCCGCCGGGGCAGCGGCAGCAGCACGGGGCCAACTCCTGAGGCACTGCTCGCTCAACTCAGCGGCTACGTGAAAGGAGAGGCAGGATCCCAGGACCAGAGCCGCAGTGAAGCCAGCAGGATCCTCGGTACGCCCGGTACTGGGAGAGGGGCTTTCTTACCCTGGGGGGGGGGGTGTAATGGGGCCGTCCCTAAATACAGAGAAGGGAGAGGGGGGCTGCTCCGTTCCCCCAGCCCCCTGTCCGGGTGAGCGGGGAGTGTTCCCTCACCCTCCTTGACTCGTACCTTGTCGATGGTGGGACAGGCTTCAGGGGAGGAAGGGAGGGAGTGAGTGAGGAGGGGAGTTACTCGCTGCAGGATTCCCAGCCTCTGACTTGCTCCTGGAGCCACAGGATTGATATGGGGCTGGGTCCACATTTCTGCTCAATGGGAACCCCCAGGATGTTGATAGTGGGGGGGGTAACGCCATTGAACATCAAGGGGGCGATGGTTAGATTCTCTGTTTGTCTGTCTCTCGTTGGAGACGGTAACCCCCAGGATATTGATAGTGGGGGGGAATGGGATTCACGGTCACCCATGTTACTGTGATGGGGTTTGAATCCGTGCCCAAGACCAGACGGAGGTTCTGGGTGGGAGAGGGTGGGGAAGGGGGGACAGGGGTGTGAACGCTCAGCCTGGACGTGCCTTTACCGTTGGTGTGTGTGACCCAGATGACGACAGCTGGAGCGAGGGGGAGCCGGACCCAGTGCTGCTGGATCAGACGTGGCGCGGGGAGCCAGACAGTGAGGCTGACAGTGTCGACAGTGACCAGGAAGACCCACTGAAGTGAGTGAGGGGCATGGGGCTGGCTGGACACACACACACACACACACACACACACACACACACACACACACACACACACACACACACAGAGGGAGGGGGTGTGGGGGGGGGGGGGGCTGCTGGGATAGCAGTCACGGGGGAGAGAAAGGTGTCTGCGCCACCCCCCATTCTCTGAGCACCCTGAAGCAGTGTGGATCTGAGGAGACGTTTGCTCGCTTTATCTCAGCCCTGCAACCCCCCCCCCTTCCAGCTACCTGTGTACGTGGAGAACTGACTCTCTCTCTCTCTCTCTCTCTCTCTCTCTCTCTCTGTGTCTCTCCCTGTGTGTCCCCTGCCCCTGTGAATGTCTGGAGCAGACACGCTGGTGTATACACAGCGGAGGAGGTGGCTCTGGTGATGCGGGAGAAGCTGATCCGCCTGCAGTCCCTCTACATTGACCAGTTCCGGCGCCTGCAACACCTCCTCAAGGAGAGGAAGAGACACTACCTGCAGGCGTGCAGATTGGAGCGCGAGGGCTTTGGTGAGCATGGGCTGGGGGCAACAGTAACTCCCACCATCACTGGATCAGAAAGCAGCACCCACACCAGGACGCATACACAGCCACAGTGTCATTTCATAACTGTGTCTGTCTGTCTCTCCCTCTCTCAGCTGGGGGCTTACTGCCTGAGCCGGACACTCCCTCTACCCGGGACCGTGTTGACCTGCAGAAGCTGAGGGCCCTGAGACGTTACCGCAGACGCTATGGGGTGGAGGCACTGCTGCACCAGCAGCTGAAGGAGCGCCGCTTACTGGCCACAGAGGGGCCTGCACAGCAGGTATTGGAAATGGGGCAGGGGAGCTCTGTCTGTCTGAGAGAGCTCGGGTGTGTCTCTCTGCCAGGAGGGTATGCTGTGTCCTCTCTCTGACCCCTCCCCCTTATCGCCCTCCCTCTCTCTTCCCCCCACCCTCCCCCATCCCCTCCTCCCTCTCTTTCCCCCAGCCCCACCATCTCTCTCCCCTACCCCACCTTGTCCCTCTCTGTCCCTGTCTCTCTCAGTAAGTGTGGTTCCATCTGTGAAATGGAATGTAGTTCTGACCAGGACAGGACAGTGACTCTGTACTGTCAGTGCTGTCATAGAGGAATTCTGGATTGTAAGCAGGATGGTTTTCTATATCTGTCTAACTCTCTGTCTCTCCCTCCCTCCCCTTCACCACGTTCTGTCTCTCTCTCTCCCTCTGCACTCTGTTTCTCTCTCCCTCCCTCTCTTCATGCTCACTGTCTCTCTCTCTCTCTCTCTCTCTCTCTCCCTCTCCTTCACCATGCACTGTCTCTCTCTATCTCCCCTCCGCACTCTCTCTCTCCCTCCCCCTCTCTGTGCTCACTGTGTCTCTCTCTCTCTCTCTCTCTTTCCCCCCCCTCCCCCTCTCTGTGCTCACTGTCTCTCCCCCTCCCTCCCCCTGTCTGTCTGCCTCCCTTCCCCCCACCCCTCTCTGCAGGTACATGCGGCCCCTCTCCGTTCAGCCCAGAGGTGTACGGTGGTGAGTGACGGTGCCCGGTGCTCTGCTCCCTCGCTCCCAATGAGCAGACACTGCACGTCCCGTATCCTTTTCCACACTGTGGGGGGGGGGGAGGGGGGAGTGAAGGAGCAGGAAAACTCCGGGAAGTTGCTGGGAGAGAGGTGGGTGTGGGGAGCTGTAGTGCCCCCCCCAATCCCCATTGTGTTATCCCCCTCCTTGACCTGGGCACTGACCTCTCCAGACATCCTGCAGGACCCGGGCCAGGTGCTGTTCAGGGTGTGCCCAGGGCTGACCGAGGTGCCCTGTGCCAAGCCGATGATGGTGTGCCTGAGTGAGGAGCCGCGCTGCCCCCTGCACCTCCAGGTGCCCCCCTTGATGTACCGCCCGGAGGCTGGGGGAGACTGGGCGTCCCAGCAGCTGGGCAGCAGTGGCACCTCAGAAATGTACCTGAGTGCGGCAGAGCTACAACCCACCGAGATCCTGCCCCTGGAGTTCAGCGATGTGAGTAACCCTCGGCACGGGGAGAGACTGTGGCAGGCCCTGAATCAAGACCGGCGGCTCCACCATAGCCGCAGGTTTCAGACAGGCGCCTAGAGCAACGTGAAGTGGGAGGGGGAGGCTGGAATGGGGGGGGTTGGCGTGTAGCACCCCCTCACCACCTCTCTCTCTTCTCCCTGCTCCCTGTGGTCTGGCGGCTGTCAAGGCAGTCCTGTCTGTGCAAGCCGGTTCGTCAGAGAGCAACACGCGCAGCGTGGGGGGAGGGAGGGGCGCACGCGCAGCGTGGGGGGAGGGAGGGGCGCACGCGCAGCACGGGGGAGGGAGGGAGAGGCGCACGCGCAGCGTGGGGGGAGGGAAGGAGAGGCACATGCGCTGTCTCTCCCTCTCCTGCCCTCCCTAGCTGGGTCTCTCGGTGAACAGGGTGCTGTTCTCTTTCTCTGGTAGGATTGCCTGGACGTGGTTGGGGATGACTTGCCGTGCCCTCCCTCTCCACTATTGGATTCCGCTGTTGGGTGTGCCGGGGACCGTTCGGCCGGTGACGCGGACGGTCCGTTGGGGAGGACTGGCCTCCGTCGGGAAAGCTGTGAGCTGAGCTCTCGTCAGCGCTCCGTATCGGGCAGTTTGCGCTCAGTCAGTGAGCCTGGCCGTGTCACCACCCGGGCGGCAGGAGCGCTGAGCCAGGTGAGTTCACAGTCACTGGAAACCCCCAGGGCTGTGTCTGTGTGATCAGTTAACCTGGGTTTGAAACCTCACCGAGAGGTTGTCCATTCGGACTGTCTCAGCACCCGCTCACCCTGTCGCCGCTACCCATGTTTTCCTGGATTCTGATAGCTATAACTCCTGGGGCTTTTCCCAGACAGCTAGCTTCACCAGGCTAGCACCGGCCCTGGAGTCATTAGCCAGGTTTCGGCCTGACTTACTCGTGCGGGTGTCCTTCAGCCCAGCCTGTTTTGTGGCTTCTCCTGATCCCGGGGAGCTCCCAGATCCTTTCAGGGCCGGGAGCGCCATGTTTCATCGGAGCCCGAGCCTCCTGCCGATGGTGCTGGAGCCTGGAAGTCGCTTTCTGGCGGGAGTGACCGAACAGGCAAGCCGGCACGCGTTCTCCTGATCGCCGTGTCCCACTGTCCGTGACCCTCGCACCCACCCACCCCCCCCCGGATAGTTCCCCCTCCCTCACTGGGGGTGGGGGAGCAGTCCTGTTTTCTGGACTGCACGGTTTGTTTACCCCGAGTGCTGCCAATGACAGTGTGGACCAGGAAGGACCAGCCTCACCGGGCTGGGGGTGTGGGAGGGAGCGCCGCATCCGCCAACAAGAGCACAGAGCCAACAGAACACCGCGTTCACACTCGGCTCCGTACTGTCTCTCCCCACCCCCCACCCCCCCGACCATGGTACTGGGGGGTGTTGTTGGGGGAGATAAGGGCATGCTTGGCACCCACCCCCCAAAAGGGGCAGCTGTACCCACCTCAACTTGTGCTCCTTCCTGTCGCTCAACTGCAGGATTCCTCGCAGACTGACTGCCCGCTACAGAAGAACAGAGACCAGAACGGAGCCAGGGAGGCAGCGAGCTGAAGGGAACTGGGAGGCCGCGCACATGCCTGTGTGTCTGCTCATCAGGGGGTGGGGGGGGGGGAAAGGAGGGTGTCTCTGTCAGGGGGTGTGTCTCTCTCCCTCTCTGTGTCTCTCTCTCTCTCTCTCTCTCTCTACCCCTCTCTCCCTCTCTCTCTACCCCTCTCTCCCTCTCTCTCTACCCCTCTCTCTCTCGGTGTGTGTGTGTGCAGTCTTGTCTGTGGGGTGTGCACATTCCCTCCTGACTCCCTCGCTCCTGCTGAAGAGCTCCCTTGGACCCAAAGGGGGTGGGGAACCACCCTCCAAGACGAGAGGCAGGAGACACCTCTGACCCACCCTCCCCTCCCCACCCTGGCTCTGGCGCGACAGCACCTTCCTCCTGCTCCCACCTCCCCTCAATAGGGTCAGTATTGAACCTAATTACCCCCTTTCTGTGGGGAACGATTGAATCCAATTACCCTCCCTGTGAGGTTGACTATTGGATCTGGTTCCCCCCTGAGTCAGTAGTGAGTGGGTCTCTCCCCACCCTGAGTAAATGTGCTGTTAGTTTGCCTCTGCCCAGCCCCTGCTGGCGGTGAGTGGTGGTCATGCCCAGACCTGTGGGTGTACGGTGTCATCGATTCTCCGTGTCTTTGGAACCTCGTCCGCACTGCTCGCAATAAACCGCTCTCTTTTCAGGTGGCCTGTACTCCATCTCAAACTGGGCCGGGGGGGTGACACACACACACAGAGATAGGGAGGGGGTGTAGGGGGTGACACACACACACAGAGGTAGGGAGGGGGTGCAGGAGGACAGAGGGGATGATGCATGCAGAGATAGCGAGGGGGTGTAAGGGGCTGGAGGGGGGGGGGTGACATACACACACACACACACACACTGACCCACACAAAAAAGGGGAGGGGGCCAGAGGGTGCAACACACACTGAGGTGGGGAGGGAGTGACACAGACAGAGATGGGGGGAGGGGAGGGGGTGTAGGGGGCCGGAGGGGGTGACCCACACAGAGATGGGGAGGGGGTTGTAGGGGGCCGGAGGGGGCGACCCACACAGAGATGGGGAGGGGGGTGTAGGGGGCAATGCACACACAAAGATAGGAGGCTGTATGGAACGAGCTGCCAGAGGAAGTGTTGGAGGCTGGTACGACATTGAAAAGGTAGATGGAGACCTGAATAGGAAGGGTTTGTGGGGAGCTGGGCCAGTTGCTGGCAGGTGGGACTAGTCATCGGGGATATGTGGGCCAGCACGGGTGAGTTGGACCTATTGCTGGCTGTGGGAGGTTGCTCTCCCTCTCTCACAGACAGGACCGTCTGGAAAACTACTTCACTGTCCACGTGGGGTGGGGGTGAGAGCGGGGATCGGTCGGGGGCGGGGCGATGAGGGTGGGTGGGTGTTAGAGCGGGGATCTGGGTCAGGGTGATGGGGGGATTCGGTAGGGGGGTAGCGCAGGGATGGGTTTGGGACTAGGCGATGGGGGAGATTTGATGGTGTTCCTGTGAGTAGTGAATGCTGAGGGAGGAGGGGGTGGTTTGAGAATCTGACCTGTGTCCTGTTCTCTCGGGTGTATGCCCCGGTCGATCGGGAGAGACCCCACCCTGATAGCAGCAACTGTAAATGGGGTGGGTGAGGGGGCTTATTGAAGGTAAAAGGTAGGTGGTTTGTCGTGGATTGGGTGATGATTGTCACTGGGGGACCGGTATCTGGCAGTGTACCTCCCCCGGGTGTGGGGAGGGCAGGAACAGCTGCCATTCCTGATGATGGGTACTGGTCAGAAATGTATATTCCCCTGCTCCTTGGATGCTGCCTGACCTGCCGTGCTTTTCCAGCACCACGCACCGGACTCTAATCGCCACCAGCTGCGGTCCTCAGTCTCCTAGTGGATGGAAAAGGGATTTGGGACGGTTGGTGACCAGCACACAGCTTGATGGGCCAAGTGGTCTCTTTCAGTGCCACACAACCCTAGGACCATTCTGGGTCGACGTCGCAATGCTTGAATTCCTGTCAGACTTGCCTCATCCGCCCAGTTTGAGATCCCTGGTAGTGCTGGGGCCCTAGATCTGAATGTCCTTTCTTCCTGAGCATGAGGCTCCATTGCTCTGATCTTTTGCTATAAAGTCTCTGAAACGAGAGAGAAAATTGTTGCTGGATGTGAGTGAACTGACCCTCATTGTGGGCAGAGTTGACGCAGCTGCTTGCTGGAGCCGTGGATGGAAGCGTTCCCACAGATTAACAGGAGCAGAGACGTGTTGGGTCCAGGTGTAGGGTTGGCTGGCCACTGGTGCATGTTAACCTTAGCAAAGGACTTCTGCCTGCCAACAGCATTTTGATTGGTTCTCAGGTCGATGTACACCTGGCGTGAGGGGGGGAGACATGAGAGTTCAGGCTGTGAACTCTGTTCTCTGCAGTAAAAGTCACTATAGAGCTGAGGATTAACTTCCCCAAGGCGTTTGCTGTGTTTTATTAATATCAGCGAGCAAGACACTGCTACAAACCAGCCAAGGAAGATTAAGAAATAGATCAGGCCGGACTTGCCAAAAACATTTCAAGAAGGGAGCCTGGACTCTAAATTGTCCTTGTTGTTTTGGGCAGGTGGATCTCCCAGGAATGATGCAGCTGCCCAAAACCCCTTGGGTTTTAAGTAAAACAGGATTGATTTCGAGGACAGAATGAAACCAAAAGGAAACAATAGCTTCACCGATCCGCAAACCGAGCAATGGACCCAATCCCCTTCCTGTTCGCTCCCACTCTACACCGTACCGATGGACCCAAACCCACTGACCCTCACACGGCACCCGCTCCCTCAGCACTGACCCTCCCTCAGCACCCGCTCCCTCAGCACTGACCCTCCCACAGCGCTGACCCTCCCACAGCGCCCGCTCCCTCAGCGCTGACCCTCCCACAGTGCCCGCTCCCTCAGCACTGACCCTCCCTCAGCGCTGACCCTCCCACAGCACCCGCTCCCACAGCGCTGACCCTCCCACAGCACTGACCCTCCCACAGCACCCGCTCCCTCAGCACTGACCCTCCCTCAGCACTGACCCTCCCACAGTGCCCGCTACCTCAGCACTGACCCTCCCACAGTGCCCGCTCCCTCAGCACTGACCCTCCCACAGTGCCCGCTCCCTCAGCACTGACCCTCCCACAGTGCCCGCTCCCTCAGCACTGACCCTCCCACAGCACCCTCTCCCTCAGCGCTGACCCTCCCACAGCGCCCGCTCCCACAGCACTGACCCTCCCACAGTGCCCGCTCCCTCAGCACTGACCCTCCCTCAGCACCCGCTCCCTCAGCACTGACCCTCCCACAGCGCTGACCCTCCCACAGCGCCCGCTCCCTCAGCGCTGACCCTCCCACAGTGCCCGCTCCCTCAGCACTGACCCTCCCTCAGCGCTGACCCTCCCACAGCACCCGCTCCCACAGCGCTGACCCTCCCACAGCACTGACCCTCCCACAGCACTGACCCTCCCACAGCACCCGCTCCCTCAGCACTGACCCTCCCTCAGCACTGACCCTCCCACAGTGCCCGCTCCCTCAGCACTGACCCTCCCACAGTGCCCGCTCCCTCAGCACTGACCCTCCCACAGTGCCCGCTCCCTCAGCACTGACCCTCCCACAGTGCCCGCTCCCTCAGCACTGACCCTCCCACAGCACCCTCTCCCTCAGCGCTGACCCTCCCACAGCGCCCGCTCCCACAGCACTGACCCTCCCACAGTGCCCGCTCCCTCAGCACTGACCCTCCCACAGTGCCCGCTCCCTCAGCACTGACCCTCCCACAGTGCCCGCTCCCTCAGCACTGACCCTCCCACAGCACCCTCTCCCTCAGCGCTGACCCTCCCACAGCACCCGCTCCGACAGCACTGACCCTCCCTCAGCACTGACCCTCCCACAGTGCCCGCTCCCTCAGCACTGACCCTCCCACAGTGCCCGCTCCCACAGCACTGACCCTCCCACAGCGCCCGCTCCCTCAGCACTGACCCTCCCACAGCACCCACTCCGTCAGCGCTGACCCTCCCACAGCACCCGCTCCCTCAGCGCTGACCCTCCCACAGCATCCACTCCCTCAGCACTGACCCTCCCACAGCACCCACTCCCTCAGCACTGACCCTCCCACAGTGCCCGCTCCCTCAGCACTGACCCTCCCACAGCACCCTCTCCCTCAGCGCTGACCCTCCCACAGCACCCGCTCCCACAGCACTGACCCTCCCTCAGCACTGACCCTCCCACAGTGCCCGCTCCCTCAGCACTGACCCTCCCACAGTGCCCGCTCCCACAGCACTGACCCTCCCACAGCGCCCGCTCCCACAGCACTGACCCTCCCACAGCACCCACTCCGTCAGCGCTGACCCTCCCACAGCACCCGCTCCCTCAGCGCTGACCCTCCCACAGCATCCACTCCCTCAGCACTGACCCTCCCTCAGCACTGACCCTCCCACAGCACCCACTCCCTCAGCACTGACCCTCCCTCAGCACTGACCCTCCCACAGCACCCGCTCCCTCAGCACTGACCCTCCCACAGCACCCACTCCCTCAGCACTGACCCTCCCTCAGCACTGACCCTCCCACAGCACCCGCTCCCTCAGCACTGACCCTCCCACAGCACCCGCTCCCACAGCACTGACCCTCCCACAGCATCCGCTCCCACAGCGCTGACCCTCCCACAGCATCCACTCCCTCAGCACTGACCCTCCCTCAGCACTGACCCTCCCACAGTGCCCGCTCCCTCAGCACTGACCCTCCCACAGTGCCCGCTCCCTCAGCACTGACCCTCCCACAGCACCCTCTCCCTCAGCGCTGACCCTCCCACAGTGCCCGCTCCCTCAGCACTGACCCTCCCTCAGCGCTGACCCTCCCACAGCACCCGCTCCCACAGCACTGACCCTGCCACAGCACCCGCTCCCACAGCACTGACCCTCCCACAGCACCCGCTCCCTCAGCGCTGACCCTCCCACAGCACCCGCTCCCACAGCACTGACCCTCCCACAGCACCCGCTCCCTCAGCACTCACCCTCCCACAGTGCCCGCTCCCTCAGCACTGACCCTCCCACAGCACCCTCTCCCTCAGCGCTGACCCTCCCACAGCACCCGATCCCACAGCACTGACCCTCCCTCAGCACTGACCCTCCCACAGTGCCCGCTCCCTCAGCACTGACCCTCCCACAGTGCCCGCTCCCTCAGCACTGACCCTCCCACAGTGCCCGCTCCCTCAGCACTGACCCTCCCACAGTGCCCGCTCCCTCAGCACTGACCCTCCCACAACACCTTCTCCCTCAGCGCTGACCCTCCCACAGCACCCGCTCCCACAGCACTGACCCTCCCACAGCGCCCGCTCCCTCAGCACTGACCCTCCCACAGTGCCCGCTCCCTCAGCGCTGACCCTCCCACAGCACCCGCTCCCACAGCACTGACCCTCCCTCAGCACTGACCCTCCCACAGTGCCCGCTCCCTCAGCACTGACCCTCCCACAGTGCCCGCTCCCTCAGCACTGACCCTCCCACAGCACCCTCTCCCTCAGCGCTGACCCTCCCACAGCACCCGCTCCCACAGCACTGACCCTCCCACAGTGCCCGCTCCCTCAGCACTGACCCTCCCACAGTGCCCGCTCCCACAGCACTGACCCTCCCACAGCGCCCGCTCCCTCAGCACTGACCCTCCCACAGCACCCACTCCCTCAGCGCTGACCCTCCCACAGCACCCGCTCCCACAGCACTGACCCTCCCTCAGCACTGACCCTCCCACAGTGCCCGCTCCCTCAGCACTGACCCTCCCACAGTGCCCGCTCCCTCAGCACTGACCCTCCCACAGCACCCTCTCCCTCAGCGCTGACCCTCCCACAGCACCCGCTCCCACAGCACTGACCCTCCCTCAGCACTGACCCTCCCACAGTGCCCGCTCCCTCAGCACTGACCCTCCCACAGTGCCCGCTCCCTCAGCACTGACCCTCCCACAGCGCCCGCTCCCTCAGCGCTGACCCTCCCACAGCACCCGCACCCTCAGCGCTGACCCTCCCACAGCACCCGCTCCCACAGCGCTGACCCTCCCACAGCACCCGCTCCCACAGCACTGACCCTCCCACAGCACCCACTCCCTCAGCGCTGACCCTCCCACAGCACCCGCTCCCTCAGCGCTGACCCTCCCACAGCATCCACTCCCTCAGCACTGACCCTCCCTCAGCACTGACCCTCCCACAGCACCCACTCCCTCAGCACTGACCCTTCCACAGCACCCGCTCCCTCAGCACTGACCCTCCCACAGCACCCACTCCCTCAGCACTGACCCTCCCTCAGCACTGACCCTCCCACAGCACCCGCTCCCTCAGCACTGACCCTCCCACAGCACCCGCTCCCACAGCACTGACCCTCCCACAGCATCCACTCCCTCAGCACTGACCCTCCCTCAGCACTGACCCTCCCTCAGCACTGACCCTCCCACAGTGCCCGCTCCCTCAGCACTGACCCTCCCACAGTGCCCGCTCCCTCAGCACTGACCCTCCCACAGCACCCTCTCCCTCAGCGCTGACCCTCCCACAGTGCCCGCTCCCTCAGCACTGACCCTCCCTCAGCGCTGACCCTCCCACAGCACCCGCTCCCACAGCACTGACCCTCCCACAGCACCCGCTCCCACAGCACTGACCCTCCCACAGCACCCACTCCCTCAGCGCTGACCCTCCCACAGCACCCGCTCCCACAGCACTGACCCTCCCACAGCACCCGCTCCCTCAGCGCTGACCCTCCCACAGCACCCGCTCCCTCAGCGCTGACCCTCCCACAGCATCCGCTCCCTCAGCACTGACCCTCCCACAGTGCCCGCTCCCTCAGCACTGACCCTCCCACAGCACCCGCTCCCACAGCACTGACCCTCCCACAGCACCCACTCCCTCAGCGCTGACCCTCCCACAGCACCCGCTCCCTCAGCACTGACCCTCCCTCAGCGCTGACCCTCCCACAGCACCCGCTCCCACAGCACTGACCCTCCCACAGCACCCGCTCCCACAGCACTGACCCTCCCACAGCACCCGCTCCCTCAGCGCTGACCCTCCCACAGCACCCGCTCCCACAGCACTGACCCTCCCACAGCACCCGCTCCCTCAGCGCTGACCTTCCCACAGCACCCGCTCCCTCAGCGCTGACCCTCCCACAGCACCCGCTCCCTCAGCACTGACCCTCCCACAGCACCCGCTCCCTCAGCGCTGACCCTCCCACAGCACCTGCTCCCTCAGCGCTGACCCTCCCACAGCGCCCGCTCCCTCAGCGCTGACCCTCCCACAGCGCCCGCTCCCTCAGCACTGCCCCTCCCACAGCGCCCACTCCCTCAGCACTGACCCTCCCACAGCATCCGCTCCCTCAGCACTGACCCTCCCACAGCGCCCACTCCCTCAGCACTGACCCTCCCACAGCATCCGCTCCCTCAGCACTGACCCTCCCACAGCATCCGCTCCCTCAGCACTGACCCTCCCACAGTGCCCGCTCCCTCAGCACTGACCCTCCCACAGTGCCCGCTCCCTCCGCGCTGACCCTCCCACAGTGCCCGCTCCCTCAGCGCTGACCCTCCCACAGTGCCCGCTCCCTCAGCGCTGACCCTCCCACAGCGCCCGCTCCCTCAGCGCTGACCCTCCCACAGTGCCCGCTCCCTCAGCGCTGACCCTCCCACAGTACCCGCTCCCTCAGCACTGACCCTCCCACAGCGCCCGCTCCCACAGCACTGACCCTCCCACAGCACCCGCTCCCACAGCACTGACCCTCCCACAGCACCCACTCCCTCAGCGCTGACCCTCCCACAGCACTGACCCTCCCACAGCACCCGCTCCCACAGCACTGACCCTCCCACAGCATCCACTCCCTCAGCACTGACCCTCCCACAGCATCCACTCCCTCAGCACTGACCCTCCCTCAGCACCCGCTCCCTCAGCGCTGACCCTCCCACAGCATCCACTCCCTCAGCGCTGACCCTCCCACAGCATCCACTCCCTCAGCACTGACCCTCCCTCAGCACTGACCCTCCCACAGTGCCCGCTCCCTCAGCACTGACCCTCCCACAGCACCCTCTCCCTCAGCGCTGACCCTCCCACAGTGCCCGCTCCCTCAGCACTGACCCTCCCTCAGCGCTGACCCTCCCACAGCACCCGCTCCCACAGCACTGACCCTCCCACAGCACCCGCTCCCACAGCACTGACCCTCCCACAGCACCCACTCCCTCAGCGCTGACCCTCCCACAGCACCCGCTCCCACAGCACTGACCCTCCCACAGCACCCGCTCCCTCAGCGCTGACCCTCCCACAGCACCCGCTCCCTCAGCGCTGACCCTCCCACAGCATCCGCTCCCTCAGCACTGACCCTCCCACAGTGCCCGCTCCCTCAGCACTGACCCTCCCACAGCACCCGCTCCCACAGCACTGACCCTCCCACAGCACCCACTCCCTCAGCGCTGACCCTCCCACAGCACCCGCTCCCACAGCACTGACCCTCCCACAGCACCCGCTCCCTCAGCGCTGACCCTCCCACAGCACCCGCTCCCTCAGTGCTGACCCTCCCACAGCATCCGCTCCCTCAGCACTGACCCTCCCACAGTGCCCGCTCCCTCAGCACTGACCCTCCCACAGCACCCGCTCCCACAGCACTGACCCTCCCACAGCACCCACTCCCTCAGCGCTGACCCTCCCACAGCACCCGCTCCCACAGCACTGACCCTCCCACAGTGCCCGCTCCCTCAGCACTGACCCTCCCACAGTGCCCGCTCCCTCAGCACTGACCCTCCCACAGCACCCTCTCCCTCAGCGCTGACCCTCCCACAGCACCCGCTCCCACAGCACTGACCCTCCCTCAGCACTGACCCTCCCACAGTGCCCGCTCCCTCAGCACTGACCCTCCCACAGTGCCCGCTCCCTCAGCACTGACCCTCCCACAGCGCCCGCTCCCTCAGCACTGACCCTCCCACAGCACCCGCACCCTCAGCGCTGACCCTCCCACAGCACCCGCTCCCACAGCACTGACCCTCCCACAGCACCCGCTCCCACAGCACTGACCCTCCCACAGCACGCGCTCCCACAGCACTGACCCTCCCACAGCACCCACTCCCTCAGCGCTGACCCTCCCACAGCACCCGCTCCCTCAGCGCTGACCCTCCCACAGCATCCACTCCCTCAGCACTGACCCTCCCTCAGCACTGACCCTCCCACAGCACCCACTCCCTCAGCACTGACCCTCCCACAGCACCCGCTCCCTCAGCACTGACCCTCCCACAGCACCCACTCCCTCAGCACTGACCCTCCCACAGCACCCGCTCCCACAGCACTGACCCTCCCACAGCATCCGCTCCCTCAGCGCTGACCCTCCCACAGCATCCACTCCCTCAGCACTGACCCTCCCTCAGCACTGACCCTCCCACAGTGCCCGCTCCCTCAGCACTGACCCTCCCACAGTGCCCGCTCCCTCAGCACTGACCCTCCCACAGCACCCTCTCCCTCAGCGCTGACCCTCCCACAGTGCCCGCTCCCTCAGCACTGACCCTCCCTCAGCGCTGACCCTCCCACAGCACCCGCTCCCACAGCACTGACCCTCCCACAGCACTGACCCTCCCACAGCACCCGCTCCCTCAGCGCTGACCCTCCCACAGCACCCGCTCCCACAGCACTGACCCTCCCACAGCACCCACTCCCTCAGCGCTGACCTTCCCACAGCACCCACTCCCTCAGCACTGACCCTCCCACAGCACCCGCTCCCTCAGCACTGACCCTCCCACAGCACCCGCTCCCTCAGCGCTGACCCTCCCACAGCACCTGCTCCCTCAGCGCTGACCCTCCCACAGCGCCCGCTCCCTCAGCGCTGACCCTCCCACAGCGCCCGCTCCCTCAGCACTGCCCCTCCCACAGCGCCCACTCCCTCAGCACTGACCCTCCCACAGCATCCGCTCCCTCAGCACTGACCCTCCCACAGCGCCCACTCCCTCAGCACTGACCCTCCCACAGCATCCGCTCCCTCAGCACTGACCCTCCCACAGTGCCCGCTCCCTCAGCACTGACCCTCCCACAGTGCCCGCTCCCTCAGCGCTGACCCTCCCACAGTGCCCGCTCCCTCAGCGCTGACCCTCCCACAGTGCCCGCTCCCTCAGCGCTGACCCTCCCACAGTGCCCGCTCCCTCAGCGCTGACCCTCCCACAGCGCCCGCTCCCTCAGCGCTGACCCTCCCACAGTGCCCGCTCCCTCAGCGCTGACCCTCCCACAGTACCCGCTCCCTCAGCACTGACCCTCCCACAGCGCCCGCTCCCACAGCACTGACCCTCCCACAGCACCCGCTCCCACAGCACTGACCCTCCCACAGCACCCACTCCCTCAGCGCTGACCCTCCCACAGCACTGACCCTCCCACAGCACCCGCTCCCACAGCACTGACCCTCCCACAGCATCCACTCCCTCAGCACTGACCCTCCCACAGCATCCACTCCCTCAGCACTGACCCTCCCTCAGCACCCGCTCCCTCAGCGCTGACCCTCCCACAGCATCCACTCCCTCAGCGCTGACCCTCCCACAGCATCCACTCCCTCAGCACTGACCCTCCCTCAGCACTGACCCTCCCACAGTGCCCGCTCCCTCAGCACTGACCCTCCCACAGCACCCTCTCCCTCAGCACTGACCCTCCCACAGTGCCCGCTCCCTCAGCACTGACCCTCCCTCAGCGCTGACCCTCCCACAGCACCCGCTCCCACAGCACTGACCCTCCCACAGCACCCGCTCCCACAGCACTGACCCTCCCACAGTGCCCGCTCCCTCAGCACTGACCCTCCCACAGCACCCTCTCCCTCAGCGCTGACCCTCCCACAGCACCCGCTCCCACAGCACTGACCCTCCCACAGCACCCGCTCCCTCAGCACTGACCCTCCCACAGCACCCGCTCCCTCAGCGCTGACCCTCCCACAGCACCCGCTCCCTCAGCACTGACCCTCCCACAGCACCTGCTCCCACAGCACTGACCCTCCCACAGCACCCACTCCCTCAGCACTGACCCTCCCACAGCACCCACTCCCTCAGCACTGACCCTCCCTCAGCACTGACCTTCCCACAGCACCCGCTCCTTCAGCACTGACCCTCCCACAGCACCCGCTCCCTCAGCGCTAACCCTCCCACAGCGCCCGCTCCCTCAGCACCCACTCCCTCAGCACTGACCTTCCCACAGCACCCGCTCCTTCAGCACTGACCCTCCCACAGCACCCGCTCCCTCAGCGCTAACCCTCCCACAGCGCCCGCTCCCTCAGCACCCACTCCCTCAGCACTGACCCTCCCACAGCACCCACTCCCTCAGCACTGACCCTCCCACAGCACCCAATCCCTCAGCACTGACCCTCCCACAGCGCCCGCTCCCTCAGCACTGACCCTCCCACAGCGCTCGCTCCCTCAGCACTGACCCTCCCACAGCGCCCGCTCCCTCAGCACTGACCCTCCCACAGCGCCCGCTCCCTCAGCACTGACCCTCCCACAGCGCCCGCTCCCTCAGCACTGACCCTCCCACAGCACCCGCTCCCTCAGCACTCACCCTCCCACAGCGCCCGCTCCCTCAGCACTGACCCTTCCACAGCGCCCGCTCCCTCAGCACCCACTCCCTCAGCACTGACCCTCCCACAGCACCCACTCCCTCAGCACTGACCCTCCCTCAGCGCCCGCTCCCTCAGCGCCCCCTCCCTCAGCACTGACCCTCCCACAGCACCCCCTCCCTCAGCACTGACCCTCCCTCAGTGCCCGCTCCCTCAGCACTGACCCTCCCACAGCGCCTGCTCCCTCAGCACTGACCCTCCCACAGCGCCCGCTCCTTCAGCACTGACCCTCCCACAGCGCCCGCTACCTCAGCACTGACCCTCCCTCAGCGCCCGCTCCCTCAGCGCTGACCCTCCCACAGCGCCCACTCCCTCAGCGCTGACCCTCCCTCAGCACCCGCTCCCTCAGCACTGACCCTCCCACAGCACCCGCTCCCTCAGCACTGACCCTCCCACAGCACCCGCTCCCTCAGCACTGACCCTCCCACAGCACCCACTCCCTCAGCACTGACTCTCCCACAGCACCCGCTCCCTCAGCACTGACCCTCCCACAGCACCCGCTCCCTCAGCACTGACCCTCCCACAGCGCCCACTCCCTCAGCACTGACACTCCCACAGCGCCCACCCCCTCAGCACTGACCCTCCCACAGCACCCACTCCCTCAGCATTGACCCTCCCTCAGCACTGACCCTCCCTCAGCACTGACCCTCCCTCAGCACTGACCCTCCCTCAGCACTGACCCTCCCTCAGCACCCGCTCCCTCAGCACTGACCCTCCCACAGCACCCGCTCCCTCAGCAGTGACCCTCCCACAGCACTGACCCTCCGATGGTATATGAGAGACTGCAGGCAGAAGGTAGGGAGAGGAGACAGAATGGTGGTGACAGAGAAGGGGCCGAGGAGAAATTGGTGGTGGCTGGGGGGAGGAGGAGGAGTTCGGGCGGAGTGAGTGAGGGACAGACTGGGAGTCGCTGAGGGAGACGACAGAAGCATCGGGTGACTGACAGACTGACACCTCCCGGTGCCTCCCGATTGTGAACCCCATGCTGCGCTGTGCTGTCTCTGAAAGGAGGCCTTACCAAGTCGAATAGCCAGCTGAAAGCCGCGGTTCGGGCCTGAGCAGAGCTGAGTGGATCACAAGAGCGGAGAGATTAAATCCTGGGGACCACACGGTGATTTTCGAGGATTTTTATTTCATTCAAAAACAAAAAGCAGAAATCAATACAAAGTTAAGACTCACTTTTTTTTGTCAAGAGACGACTCTAGCGCTTTTAATCATTTGTTTTTAAAGAAGGTGTTTCTTCACAGTTAATGATCGCGGTGAAGATTCAGCTGCTGGGTCAGGGGGAAGCTATGATTCATTACAAAAATCACTCCCGAAAGAAGGGGCTGTTCGAACACACACACACACACACACACAGCAATCTCCGCTATGGCACCTCTGAGGGGATTGTGCTGGGGGGGGGGGGGGGGGGAGAGAGGCAGTGGGAGGTGGGATTTGTACAGACGGCTGTATCTGGGGGACAGGGATACAGTGTGGCTCACGGTGGGGTCGGGAGGGGGATGCTGTGCTTTGAAGCACTGCTATTTCTGAACGCTCCAACACATCGTGCGGCTGGGTTCTTGTTGTCTCGCGGAACTAAGGGCTACGGGGAGAGTGCGGGTAAGTGGGAGTTGAAATGCCCATCAGCCATGATTGAATGGCGGAGTGGACTTGATGGGCTGAAGCCTCACTTCCACTCCTGTGTCTCATGGTCTGATGGGAATGGACTCTTTCTCCAGGCAGACAGTGCAATGCAGTCTCAGAGGGTGACGTGACAGAGAGAGCTGTTCCTGTGTACTGGAGGGAGGGGGTGGGGGTCCTCAGGGTCAGATCACTAACCCCCCCACCACACCCTCCCCTGCTCTACCACCCGGGGATGGTGCTGGCATCACCCAATGGACTGAGTACGCAGATTTACTCAATGTCTGGCTTGAAAGACACAGACCCCAACAACACCCACTCCCTCAGCACTGACCCTCCCACAGCACTGACCCTCCCTCAGCATCCACTCCCTCAGCACTGACCCTCCCACAGCACCCACTCCCTCAGCACTGACCCACAGCGTCCACTCCCTCAGCACTGACCCTCCCACAGCGTCCACTCCCTCAGCACCTACTCCCTCAGCACTGACCCTCCCACAGCACCCACTCCCTCAGCACTGACCCTCCCACAATGTCCACCTCCCTCAGACAGTGCCCACCTTCCTGCCTCAGTGAACCTGAGATGAGGTAGGAGGTGGTGTCCCACTGTGAGAACTGATGGCTGTGATGGCCTGGGGTCGGACGTTTAGGGGCTGTTGTGGTGGTGGTGGTGGCACTCTGGTTGGAGACCTGTGAGTGCCCTCCCAACAGGTGGTGGGGGTGAGGGGGGTGATAAACAGCTCGCTCTGGAGAATCTCCGCCCACTGCACTGTCGGTGTGTGCCCGTGTCTGGGGAAGGGGTTGGAATTCCATAATGAGTTTGGGGGTGGGAGGGAAAAGAGGATGGGACGGGGGATCAACAGCGTCTAACGTCCAACTGGCCCCCACCCACTCCCACCTTCTGGACTCCGAGTCCCCTGGGCACAATCCCACACTCTTCCATCGCTCAACCGCACCCCTCCCCGCGCAGTGTTCACACCCCTCTCTGGTGACAATGACAATGCAGAGCGCGTGCGCTTTCTCCCGGGTATCGGGGCTTGAGGTTGGGGGGGGGAAGCTGACTCACTGTCTCTCCCCCCAAAACACGCCACCCTCCCCAC
Source organism: Hemiscyllium ocellatum (assembly GCF_020745735.1). NCBI lineage: Eukaryota > Metazoa > Chordata > Chondrichthyes > Orectolobiformes > Hemiscylliidae > Hemiscyllium > Hemiscyllium ocellatum. Next base: position 136,173 of record NW_026867595.1, on the reverse strand, counting down.
CCCCGCAGGGTCAGGGTCAGGGCCGGGTGCGGGAGTGGGGTGGGGGGAGTCAATTCTGCGAAGGAGCGGGGCGAGGTGTGCGGGTGGGTGGTGGTATGTGCGTGAGAGTTGGGGCGGGGGGGATGAAGGAGGGGGAGGGGAGGGGAGGGGAGGGTATCAGAGATGGGGGGGGGTTAATAAAGGAGGACCCACCTAATCAGAGGGAGATATCAGAGGGAAGTGCGAGTTGCAGAGAGAGAGGGAGAGAGAGAGAGAGAGACAGGGGGAGAAAGAGAGAGAGAGAGAGACAGGGGGAGAGAGAGAGAGAGAGACAGGGGGAGAGAGAGAGAGAGAGAGAGACACGGAGAGAGAGACAGACAGACAGAGAGACACACAGAGAGAGGGAATGAGTGAGACAGGGGAACTGGAGAGAGATAGGAAGGGATGGAGAGGGCAAGAGAGTGGGGAATGAAAGAGGAAATGGAGGAAGAGAGATTGGGAGATGGAGAGAGAGAAAATGTTTGGAGGTTGGAGAGAGAGAGAGAGAGAGAGAGCGCAAGGAGAGAGAGGAGAATGGGTAAGTGGGGAGTGAGGGGGGGGGGAGAGAGGAGAAATGAAGAGAGTGGGGTGTAATGGTGGGGGAGGGGGGATGGAGGCGGTGGGAGAGGAAAGGGGGACAAAGCAGGAGAACTGAGGGTGGGATGAATGAGGGGAGCGAGAGAGAGGACAGTGACAGAGAGAGAGAGACACAGAGAGCGAGGGATGGTGAGTGTGGTAGAGGTAAAGGGGGAAGACAGTAGGAGGCACAGAGAGGGAGGGGGGGGTGGAGAGGGCAGGTTGGAGGAGGGGTAGAGGGTCTGGGTGTTGTGCTAACGCTGATCCTGTGGTTTGAAAGGGTCTTCCTGTGTTAACCCGGGGTGGGAGGATTCAGGGGGCAGTGGGTATGGGGGAACACCAAAGCCTACAATCCTATTCAGTTTCTCAATCATTCTGTTTAATCAGTGCAAGGTAAGCGAGGGGGAGGGGGGGGGGTTTGGGAGGGGTGGTGGGTGGGGACGGGGACCGGGAGGGTTCAGTAATCTTCTGTTCACTTGGAGTCATTACGCCTCTTCTTGTCCTGAAAGAGAGCACAGGGGGCAGGCGGTGAGTCCGACACCATGATCCACGGGTACACAACGCTCTCCCCAACCCACTGCTCCTCACCTTCACCCAGCACGCCAGCCCTTCCCATGCTGAACCGCCGCCTGCTGTTCCCTGTGGGACAGGCTGGAGGGAGGGAGGGGGCTGAATGGCCTCTTGCTGTTCCCAATGCTTCCTCCTGTTGAGATGGAGCCGATCACTTCCTTGCCAAAGCACGTCCCAGCAGTGCCAGGGCCCAGCTGTAGTCAGGGGCTGCTGGGGTGTAGTGCAGAGGTCGCTACCTCTGGCCAAGAGGGTCAGAGTTCAGATAGGGACAGTCTAGAGGCAGCACTGCATTCATTTCAAACAGGTAGAGGGAGCTTTACCCTGTATCTAACCCCCTGTCCCTGGGAGTGGGGGACGGTGTAGAGGGAGCTTTACTCTGTATCTAACCCCCTGTCCCTGGGAGTGGGGAACGGTGTAGAGGGAGCTTTACCCTGTACCTAACCCCCTGTCCCTGGGAGTGGGGGGACGGTGTAGTGGGAGTTTTACCCTGTACCTAACCCCCTGTCCCTGGGAGTGGGAGACAGTGTAGAGGGAGCTTTACTCTGTATCTAACCCCCTGTCCCTGGGAGTGGGGGACGGTGTAGAGGGAGCTTTACCCTGTACCTAACCCACCTTCTCATTCATGGCCAGCAGTAACATCAGCTTCCTGAAGATGGCGATAAAGTCCATGAAGAGATCCACACAGTGCCTGGGAGGGAGAGAGAGGGAGAGGGAGGG
>NW_026867595.1:117873-133792 GCF_020745735.1 Hemiscyllium ocellatum | reverse complement strand
CCCCCGGTTACTCCTCACCCCCCTCCCCCACTCCCCCGGTTACTCCTCACCCCCCTCCCCCACTCCCCCGGTTACTCCCCCCCTCCCCTCCCCCACTCTCCCGGTTACTCCCCCCTCCCCCCCCCCACTCTCCCGGTTACTCCTCACCACCCCCCCCCCCCACTCTCCCGGTTACTCCCCCCCTCCCCCCCCACTCTCCCGGTTACTCCTCACTCCCCCCCCACTCTCCCGGTTACTCCTCACCCCCCCCCCCACTCTCCCGGTTACCCCCCCCCCACTCTCCCGGTTACCCCCCCCCACTCTCCCGGTTACTCCTCACCCCCCTCCCCCACTCTCCCGGTTACTCCCCTCCCCCCCCCACTCTCCCGGTTACTCCCCCCACTCTCCCGGTTACTCCTCACCCCCCTCCCCCACTCTCCCGGTTACTCCCCCCGTCTCCCCCCCCCACTCTCCCGGTTTCTCACCCCCCTCTCGGTGTCCGTGTCCCGGATGCTCTCGGTGGCTGTGTCCCGGATGCTCTCGGTGGCTGTGTCCCGGATGCTCTCGGTGGCTGTGTCCCGGATGCTGTCAGTTGTTGTTGTTGTTTTCGTTCTTTCCCCGGATACCTGGTGGAGGGGGCGAAAATGGCGTGCGTCTGACGTCACACCGGATTACGTCACCGCGCACCCTCGTTACCCATTCAGGCCACACCACGTTTCCTTATTAGCCATTCAGACGTCAACACGCTCCCTATTCATCCTTGCTTACGTCACCACGTTCCTTATTACCAACTTGGACGTCGGCACGCTCTATCGTTATCCGATAAGACGTCGCCACGTCCCCCCCGCAACGATATCCACGTGACGTCATCACGTTCCTATCACCCGTTCAGACGTCGCCACTTACACTCATTACCCATTCAGACGTCACCACGTTCCTTCTTAACGACTCAGACGTCGCCACGTCCCCTCATTACCCATTCAGACGTCACCACGTTCCTTCTTAATGACTCAGACGTCGCCACGTCCCCTCATTACCCATTCAGACGTCACCACGTTCCCTAATTACCGATTCGGGCGTCACCGCGTCACGAGATCCGCCGCCATTTTACACGCAAAGGTTTTACCTCAGATTGTGGAGAGGGCTAGTAGGGGTGGTGAGGGCCGAATGGACTCCTGATACACGGGGAAAGGGCTAGTAGGGGTGGTGAGGGCCGAATGGACTCCTGATACACGGGGAAAGGGCTAGTAGGGGTGGTGAGGGCCGAATGGACTCCTGATACACGGGGAAAGGGCTAGTAGGGGTGGTGAGGGCCGAATGGACTCCTGATTGACGGGGAAAGGGCCAGTAGGGGTTGTGAGGGCCGAATGGACTCCTGATACATGGGGAAAGGGCCAGTAGGGGTGGTGAGGGCCGAATGGACTCCTGATACACGGGGAAAGGGCCAGTAGGGGTGGTGAGGGCCGAATGGACTCCTGATACACGGGGAAAGGGCCAGTAGGGGTGGTGAGGGCCGAATGGACTCCTGATACACGGGGAAAGGGCCAGTAGGGGTGGTGAGGGCCGAATGGACTCCTGATACATGGGGAAAGGGCCAGTAGGGGTTGTGAGGGCTGAATTGACCCTGATTGACGGAGAAAGGATCAATGTGTGATGGTCTCCATTTCCTCATTAAGGTATCGTTTGTTTAGTAATAACACACGGGAACGCATTCCATCTCCTTCTCTGTAAACGGCTTTAGATATAACTGTTTTAAGTTCTCGTCTTTCTGCTGCAGAGCTAATGATATTTCATGTTTACCTGTTCGCTCCTCCTCTGTTCCACTTATCTGATCAAAAGAAAAGTCTGGGATAACACTGGGGATGGAGACCATCACACATTCAAGCGAATGAGAAATGGGCAGAGATTCATCAAATTGCTTTGCCAGTGGGGTATAGAAAGGTGATGGTGCGAGTGATGCCTGAGCTACCACTCGGAGGTCATTTAGGGGTGAGGACAACACAGGCTAAACCACAAAGACATTTTCACTGGCCGGGACTGGACAAAGGTGCAGTTGGATTTTGCCAGACGTGTCAGCTTCCTTATCTGTGCCTTTTGATCCCTCCTGCTTCAGCTTGTGCCTCTCTGATCCTGTGATCACACAGTCGGGGAAAATTCCTGGATAAACATTCTCCATGTTTTCAGTTACCTGCGTCTCCACTGGCTTTTCAACTAGATTAGGCAGCACGTCTCCTGGTGAATCAGCGATATCATTTGCAAGGACAAACTGTATCCCTGGAGCTGAGAGTTTGTCCAGTACTCCTTCCACAAATTCTCCACTCTCCTCTGGACTCTCCAGCCTCACTTTACATAACTGAGCACTTTTTGTCTCACCACGAATCCCTGTGACCAGTACCTTTTCTGGCAGTAGTCCCTCAGGAGTGCATATCTCCTCATCCTTCAGCATTACAGACTGAGAGAATCCTGTGTCCCTTAATATTGTAACCTCCTTACCTATTACTCCTGGTGGATGTGGATAAACTTTACCCTTACATGTATATTTTTTAGTGTAAAAAATGAGGTCTGCAGATGCTGGAGATCACAGCTGCAAATGTGTTGCTGGTCAAAGCACAGCAGGTTAGGCAGCATCTCAGGAATAGAGAATTCGACGTTTCGAGAAGGGCTTATGCTCGAAACATGTATATTTTTTAAGCAAATCTGGCACTTCCTCCTTGATCAACCTCTGAACATCTTGTACACTCCGAGGCATTTCTCTGAGTTGCCCTTGTGCTTTTTGTTACCAGTCCAACAAAACTTCCAGGCTTGTCTGGTTTTCCGACATCTGTCTTTCTCCTAGCCCATCAACATCGTGATTTTGTGTGGCCCACTTTATTACAATGAAAACACTGGAACTTTTTAACTTCTTTGTCCCCCTCAAGGTTTCTTTTATCCTGTGGTAAGTTATCCATATGATTTTCGCTGAGATCTACCTTTCCCTTTCCACGTGAGGATTCCTCTTTGCCCCAGTTTCTATCCCACATGGACTGAAATTGATTCTGGAAGCCAAACTGTGGTTTATGGACCAGCTCATAACCATCAGCGCCTTCAGCTGCTAACCTTGCTGTTCTAACTCTCTGCTCTTCCACATGAGTTCACACTACTTCAGGCAGCAAATTTCTGAATGCCTCCCAAATAATTACCTCTCTCGGTTTGCTCTATTTTTACAGCTGTTATCCATCTATCAACATCACTCTGTTTGATCCTTTCAAAAGCAATGTAGGTTTGACCAGGGTCCACCCTTAGATTGCTGAAACGTTGTCTATGTGCTTCTGGTACAAGCTCATATGCACTTAAAATGGCTTCTTTCACCTCCTCACACTCCCCACGTACCTCCTCTGAGAGGGACACGAATACCTCACTAGCCCGGCCTCCAGGTTCCCACAGAACTCACATTCACCACTGGCCACTGCATTTGTTTAGCCACCTTTTCAGTCAAGGTGACAAAGGCTTCCACATCCTTCTCATCCAAGTTTAGGGAATGCTTGGACGTACGGAGACGGTTCCTCACTCGGCCTCTGACTACCAGGGGCTCGTTCACCCTCACTCCCTTCCCCACTAAACCTACCCTCAGCCTTTATCTCCAGCATTTTGAGCTTTTTGACTGACTTCCCTTTATAAGCGTCAGCTTTTGAAGTTCAAAACCTCTATTTTTATTTATCTGCTCTCTCTTTTCCCCTCTCTTCTGCTGCTCTCTCTCTCTGTCTGTTCTGCTCTCTCTTTTCCCCTCTCTTCTGCTGCTCTCTCTCTCTGTCTGTTCTGCTCTCTCTTTTCCCCTCTCTTCTGCTGCTCTCTCTCTCTGTCTGTTCTGCTCTCTCTTTTTCCCTCTTCTGCTTTTAATCGTAACTCAAAACGGTTTCATTTCTGCTGCCCTTTCCTTATCTCTCGCCTCTAACTGAAGCTGCTTCATTTGCGATTGAATTCTTGCCATCTCTATCGATTCTGATGGTATTTCCAGGAGGTTTAAATGCTGAGCTACTGCTGTAATTATCTCTCCTTTCCTCACAGAAGCAGACAGTTCCAATTCCAGCTTCTCTGCTAATTCTTGCAACTTGGTCTTATTCACTTTTTGCAAAACTTCCAAAGTCACCCGCATCCATATCCAGAAAACTTCTGGCGACTAAAAGAGCTGTTGTGGTTCTGTTCGCCGAGCTGGGAATTTGTGTTGCAGACGTTTCGTCCCCTGTCTAGGTGACATCCTCAGTGCTTGGGAGCCTCCTGTGAAGCGCTTCTGTGATCTTTCCTCCGGCATTTGTAGTGGTTTGAATCTGCCGCTTCCGGTTGTCAGTTCCAGCTGTCCGCTGCAGTGGTCGGTATATTGGGTCCAGGTCGATGTGCTTATTGATTGAATCTGTGGATGAGTGCCATGCCTCTAGGAATTCCCTGGCTGTTCTCTGTTTGGCTTGCCCTATAATAGTAGTGTTGTCCCAGTCGAATTCATGTTGCTTGTCATCTGCGTGTGTGGCTACTAAGGATAGCTGGTCGTGTCGTTTCATGGCTAGTTGGTGTTCATGGATGCAGATCGTTAGCTGTCTTCCTGTTTGTCCTATGGAGTGTTTTGTGCAGTCCTTGCATGGGAATTCGACTGGGGCAACACTACGATTATAGGGCAAGCCAAACAGAGAACAGCCAGGGAATTCCTAGAGGCATGGCACTCATCCACAGATTCTATCAACAAACACATCGACCTGGACCCTATATACCGACCACTGCAGCAGACAGCAACTGACAACCGGAAGCGGCAGAGACAAACCACTATAAATGCCGGAGGAAACATCACAGAAGCGCTTCACAGGGAGGCTCCCAAGCACTGAGGATGTCACCTAGACAGGGGACGAAACGTCTGCAACACAAACTCCCAGCTCGGCGAACAGAACCACAACAACGAGCACCCGAGCTACAAATCCTCTCCCAAACTTTGGACTAAAAGAGCCATTACCATCCCTGGTTTTGTCTACACAACCAAACCAACACCCAAAATAAATACGCCAGCACCTACCGCTCACTGTTTACAATTCCACAAAGAGCCCCCAGTCTGTTACGGACTAGGCCAGAGCACTCAAAACATTCTGAGTCAGGCAGCCCAGACCCATACGTTTGCAATTTGTTTTGGTAAGTGTACAGTGTAGATTACCCAGAGTAAATTAGCGAGGTTTAAAACAGGCAAAAATTTATTCACAGAATTACTTGAAGAACAAAATAAAGAACCCCTACACAACTCAGTCTATCCAAACTAGACTGAAGTACGTTGTTCCCAATGTGCACAACGGTCCCAATATGCAAACTCCCTTTAAAATGGACCAGATGCTTACAGGTTGAAGTTCGAAGGGCAGAGAGGGAGACGGCCTGTTCACACAGCTCACTGCTGAACTTCCCAACCCGTTCTGGGCTGAACTAAACTGCTCAGCTAGAAAGCTGACCGCTCTCCTTTCCTTATACAGGTCACTTCTAAAAACGTGACCACTTTGGCCTGAAGTCTCGTCTGTTTACATACAAACAAAAGGCCTCTCAAAATCCTTTTCATCTCTGTACCAAACCAGACTGATCGGTGCCCGGCCGGGTTTATTACCCCTCTGAAAACAATCAAGGACAGAGTCTCCTTGAGACGAGGTACAGCTTTTAGAAAAAAGGACTAGTGTGACAGCAGTGATGTCCAAATAGACTTTCTGATTGACAGGGAAAGGGCAGTGAGGGCCAAATGGACTCCTGGTTGATGGAGAATGGGCTCCTGATTGACAGAGAAAGGGCAAGTAGGAGCTGTAAGTGCTGAATGGTCTCTGATTGAAGGGGAAAGGACCATTAGGGGCAGTGTTACGACACGTGGTAAACTCTCCTGCTAATTTATACCAGTAACTCAGAAAAGATTCATCCCATGCAGTAATCTGTGAAATTTGGAGGGCCACAAACTATTCTAAAAGTAAAAATTAACAACTTTGTTTATTAAAGTATAACAGTTTAAGAGTTCACTAACAACTATTTACAACTCTTTCCTCTAACCTACCTTTTAGCTTACTCTTCTACAATGTTAGTCTAATAAACCCTCACCACCCCCCAATTAAGATTTACCAAAAATTCAAGTTTTCAAGACCAGCCAGCTGTCGAATCTTCTCTTTGAATCTTCCTGTGTCTTCTCAGGGATTCTGCTTCCCAAGTCACAGATTGATAAAGGTACCTTAAAGCGAGCTATTCTCTGGGCAGTCTGCAGATGTCATTGGCTTGGCAGTACTCCTCCCAACTTTTCAATTTTACCGGGTCTTATACCCCTTTAAAGTATCAGATTGTTTCATTGGCTTTTGAGATTTGTCAATATCCTCAATTCAAACTGGATTGGAATTTGGTATTTTTTTGGGCTATAATTTAAACTGATTGGCCTATTTTGAACCTGTTTTGTCTTTTCCAGGCCACCAGCTACACTTACTGCTGGACCATTATATCATAGTGCTGTCAGGTAGTACTGCTAGCTTTTAACTTTCTTCAAGGTACAGTACAGCCACATCTTCATAACAGCAGGGAGATCAAAGAATATTTAGAACCCAGGAACAGTCCCTTCAGGCCCTTAAGCCTGTTCCTATCCAAATCCACTGTCTAAACCTATTGCCCAATTCCTAAGCCTCTGTATCCCTCTGCTCCCCACCTACTCTTACATCGGTACAAACACACCTTAAATGAATCTCCCGTGCCTGCCTCTACCACCTCTGCTGGCAACGCGTTCCAGACGCCCACCACCCTCTGTGTGAAGTACTTGCTGCATGTGTATCCCCCTTAAATGTTCCACTTCTCACCTTGAAAGCATGACCTCTCATTACTGAATCCCTCACCCTGGGAAAAAGCTTCTCTCTATCCACCCTGTCTATACCCTATATGATTTTGTAAACCTCAATCAGGTCCCCCCTCAATCCCCTTTTTTTTAATGCAAACAAACCTAACCTACTCAACCTCTCTTCATAGCTAGCACCTTCCACACCAGGCAACATCCTCGTAAACCTTCCCTGCACCCTCTCCAAAGCACCCACATCCTTTTGGTAATGTGACCACCAGAACTGTACACAGTGTTCTAAACGCGGCCGAACCAATGTCTTGAACAATGTTAACATGACCTGCCAGCTCTTATACTCAATACCCCGTCCAGTGAAGGCAAGTGTACTATATGCCTTCTTGACCACTCTATCCACCTGTGCAGCCACCTTCAGGGTACAATGGACCTGCACTCCCAGATCTAGTGGGCGGCACGGTGGCACAGTGGTTAGCACTGCTGCCTCACAGCGCCTGAGACCCGGGTTCAATTTCCGACTCAGGTGACTGACTGTGTGGAGTTTGCACGTTCTCCCCGTGTCTGCGTGGGTTTCTTCCGGGTGCTCCGGTTTCCTCCCACAGTCCGAAGATGTGCGGGTCAGGTGAATTGGCCATGCTAAATTGCCCGTAGTGTTAGGTAAAGGGGTAAATGTAGGGGTATGGGTGGGTTGCGCTTCGGCGGGTCGGTGTGGACTTGTTGGGCTGAAGGGCCTGTTTCCACACTGTAAGTAATCTAATCTAATCTCTCTGCTCATCAACTTTTCCAAAGGCTCTTCCATTTTCTGTATAATTCGCTCTCGAATTAGACTTCTCAAAATGCATCACCTCACATTTGTCTGGATTGAAATCCATCTGCCACTTTTCCACCCAACTCTCCAGTCTATCTATACCCTCCTGTATTCTCTGACAGTCCCCTAGGCTTTCTGCTACTCCACCAATCTTTGTGTCATCTGCAAACTTGCTGATCATACCAACAGTGCCCTCTTCCAGATCATTTATGTATATTACATACAACAGTGGCCCCAACACTGACCCCTGTGGAACACCACTGGTCACCTTGCTCCATTTCGAGAAACTCTCTTCAGCTACTACTCTCTGTCTCCTGTTGCTCAATCATTTCTTTACCCACCCTAGCTAGAACACCCTGCACACCATGTGACTTCACTTTCTCCATTAGTCTACCATGGGGAACCTTATCAAACGCCTTACTAAAGTCCATGTATATGACATCAACAACCCTCCCTTCATCTATCAACTTGGTCACTTCCTCAAAGAACTCTATTACATTGGTAAGGCAAGATCTCCCCCACACAAAACCATGTTGTCTATCACTGATAAACCCTTTCTTTTCCAAATATAAATAAATTTTATCCCTGAGTACCTTCTCCATCAACTTCCCCACCACTAACATCAGGCTCGCTGGTCTGTAGTTACCCGAATATCCCTATTACCCTTCTTGTACAGGGGGTCAACATGAGCAACTCTCCAGTCCTCTGGCACCTCACCTATATTTAAGGATGCCACAAAGATATCTGCCAGGGCCCCAGCTATTTCCTCTCTCGCCTCCCTCAGCAACCTGGGATAGATTCCATCTGGTCCTGGGGATTTGTCCACCTTAACATCCTTTAGCCTAGCCAACACACCATCTCTCCTTATGTCAACACGATCCAGAGTAATCAAACTTCTATCTCTAATCTCAACATTCATGAAGACCCTCTCCTCAGTCAACACTGATGCAAAGTAATCTTCAGAATCTCACCCATTTTCTCAGGTTCGACACACAACCTTCCTTTCTTACCCTTCAGTGGATCAATCCTTTCTCTAGTTACCCTCTTGCTTCTTATATATGAATAAAAGGCCTTGGGATTCTCCTTAATTCTGCTCGCTAAAGTTATTTCATGACCCCTTTTAGCCCGCTTGATTCCTCGTTTAAGACTAGTCCTACTCCCCTGATATTCCTCCAGGGCCCGTACTGTTCTTACCTGCCTAGACCGTATGTACGCTTCCCTTTTCCTCTTAGTTAGTCGTACGATTTCTCCTGTCACCCACGGTTCACGTTTTCAAAGGGACATGCCTATCCTGCACCATCTTCAACCTATCTTTGAAAGCCTCTCACATATCAATCCTGGGCTTCCCTTCACATTTCCCAGCTCCTGCCAAATTTTGATACAATTGTCCTTGGTCCAGTTTAGTACTCCTCCCTTAGGACCACTCTCATCCTCATCTACGAGTATTCTAAGACTGAGAGAATTGTGGTCACAGTTCCCAAAGCAATCCCCCACTGCAACTTCTCGCACCTGGCCTGACTCATTCCCCAACACCAGGTCCAACATGGCCCCTTCCCTCGTCGGAGGGATGAATGGACTCCAGATTGACGGGCAATGGGCCAGTAGCAGCAGTGAGGGCCGAATGGCTATACCTTTTTGCACTCTTGCAATTCCTAGTGAAGGGCTTATGCCCGAAATGTCGACTCTCCTGCTCCTCGGATGCTGCCTGACCTGCTGTGCTTTTCCAGCGCCACACTCTCGACTCTGATCTCCAGCGACCGTAGTGTTCACTTGCTCCTATCCTCCCTCTTATTCCCAACTCTCTGTTTTCCGTTACTGAACCGATCCTCTAGCTTGGGCTCTGATCATGTAACATTAAGTGTCATATCTCATTAAAAGGTATTTTTAGCAGTTTAAGTACCAATGTCTGTTGGTTTCCCCTTAATCGATGTGACAGGCTTGATTTCCCCTTGGTGAAATCGTGCTGACTCTGTTAGATTGCGTGTTTTGAAATACTCTGCCGTTAAACTTTCCCACTGACTGACGTCAGGCTAACCGGCCCACTCGTTCTTTCTGCCTTTCTTTATAAATTAGTGTCCTACATCAGCAGTTTTCCAATCCTCAGGGACTTTATCAGAATCTATGGATTGGGGAGTCAGGACGCCAACTTGCGGAACGTTTCAGGGAACATCCCCGGGACACACGCACCAAACAGCCCCCACCGCTCTGTGGCCGAACACTTCAACTCTCCCTCCCACTGCCAAACCCTAACCACCTGACGCCTGGAGGAAGAACGCCTCATCTTCCGCCTCGGGACCCTCCAACCCCAGGACATCGATGTGGACTTCACCAGTTTCCCCATCTCCCCTCCCCTAACCTCATCCCAGTTCCAACCTTCCAGCTCAGCACCATCCTCACGACGTGGCCGACTTGTCCATCTCCCTTCCCACCCTATCCGCTCTACCCTCCCCTCCGGCCTATCACCATCACCCCCCTCACCCCACCTTCATCTACCTATCGCCTTCCCAGCTACCTTCCCTCCAGCCCCAACGCCCTCCCATTTATCTCTCAGGCCCCATTTCCCCCACCCTACCCCACCCCACACACACACACACACACACATTCCTGATGAAGGGCTTATTCTCCTGTTCCTCGGATGCTGCCTGACCTGCTGCGCTTTTCCAGCACCACCCTCTCGACTCTGATCTCCAGCATCTGCAGTCCCTGCTGTCTCCTTGCAGGATTTGTGGATTGTCTCGTTACAACCAGTGCGTCCACTGTCTCTGTAGTTACTTCCTTTAACACCCTGGGATGCAACGCATTGGCCCCTTAGCTCTCTTGGTATATTTTTTCCTCTAATGATAGTTACTGAATTTATTTCTTAAGCCTTTCAGATCCATGAGTATTTATTTCATTTGGAAGGCTATTACAAAATTCCTCTGCCATTTCTGTTATAGTCCCAGCCTGCTCTCAGTTTGGCTTCTCTCTTCCTTTTGAGGTATTTAAAGAAACTCTTGCTGTCTGTTTTTATGTTGCTTCCTAGTTTATGTCATAATTTATTTTCTCCCACTTTGATTTTTCTTTTGTTGTATAAATTTCAATAAGGGTCACCTCTAAACCACAACATGCGCTCTCTCCTCTGTCTCTCTCTCTCTCTCTCTCTCTCTCTCCTGTGTCTCTGTCTCTCTTTCTCTCTCTCTCCTGTGTCTCTGTCTCTCTTTCTCTCTCTCTCCTGTGCCTCTGTCCCTCTCTTTCTCTCTCTCTCTCCTGTGTCTCTGTCTCTGTCTCTCTCTCTCTCTCTCTCTCCTCTGTCTCTCTCTCTCTCTCTCTCTCTCCTGTGTCTCTGTCTCTCTTTCTCTCTCTCTCCTGTGTCTCTGTCTCTGTCTCTGTCTCTGTTCCTCTCTCTCTGTCTTTTTCTCTCCCTGTCTCTCTCTCTCTTTCTACCTCTATCTGTCTCTCTCTTTCTCTGTCTCTCTGTCTTTCTTTCTCTATATATACCTTTCTATCTCTCTCTACATATACCTCTCCCCCACTCTCTGTGACTCTACCTCTCTCTCTGTCTCTCTACCTCTATCTTTGTCTCTCTCTCTCTCTCTGTCCCTCTTTATCTCTCCCTGTCTCTGTGTCTCTCGACCTCTTTCTCTCTGTCTGTCTCTACCTCGATCTATCTCTCTCTCTCTTCCCACTCCTCTCCCCACCTCTATCCCTCTTTTTCTCTCTTGTCAGTCTCTCTCCTCCTCTCGCTCTCTCTTTCTCTCTCTCTCTCTCCACCCACCCTCGGAGAAACTCGGGCAATAATGCTGAGAGTTAATTAATGCCAGACTGATTAATTCCTTCCTGGTCAATATTATTATCACGTGACAGAGGGGGAGCACAGACAGGGAGGGGAGGAGAGAGAGAGAGAGAGAGAGGCTGCTGGCTAGTACAGAGAGAGGGAGAGGGAGAGTGCCTGGGGGCTGTCGAACTGCAGACCTCTTTGACTCTCCCCTCCGTGGCGTATTGGTGTCAAGCACCATTATTGTGACCCACCAAAATGTGAGCCATGACCTGGTAAGTAAATTCTGGAGAATTCATCGCGCTCCCGTCCCATCCCCGATCCATCTGTGTTGTCGACTCGGGATTCCGGTTCAGCGTATCCGGAGTTGAGGATTTACACCGCAGAGCAGCGAGATGAGGTCATTCAGCCCCTTCGAGCGTTCTATCCTTCCCTCCGTCATCCCAGAAAATCTCTCGCCACCCCCCCATCCCCTGAGAATTTCTCTCCATTTCAACCCCCACCCCAACACCCCTTTCGAGGGGGAGATTGGATCGACTTTGCCCCCCCCCCACTGCTTTCAGGCAGCGCTATCTCAGATAGCAACCACTCACCAACATGGTCACCAGAACCTTCTAGAAACTTCTATATGGTCACCTCACAACCACCAACACATTCTCTCTACCCCTATCTATCTATCTATCTGTCTGTCTGTCTGTCTGTCTCTCGCTGTCTTTCTCTCTCTACCTCTGTCCATGTCCAGCTCTATCCAGTTCTGTCTCTCTCCTTCTTTCCCTCTCTCTCCCATTTTCTCAGTCTCTCTCTACTTCTCTCTCTCCCTCTCTGTCCAGCTCTATCTATCTATCTCCCTATCTCCCTCTTTCTCTAGCTCTCTCTCTCTCTACCTTTCTCTATCTGTCTCTATCCAGCTCTATCTATCTCTCTCCCTCTTTCTCTAGCACTCTCATCTCCCCCTTCTCTCTCTGTCTTCCTCTCTCTCTCTCTCTCTTTCTCTTTCCTATCGGAAAGATGTTGTGAAACTTGAAAGGGTTCAGAAAAGATTTACAAGGATGTTGCCAGGGTTGGAGGGTTTGAGCTACAGGGAGAGGCTGGACAGGCTGGGGCTGTTTTCCCTGGAGCGTCGGAGGCTGAGGGGTGACCTTATAGAGATTTACAAAATTATGAGGGGCATGGATAGGATGAATAGGCACAGTCTTTTCCCTGGGGTGGGGGAGTCCAGAACTGGAGAGCATAGGTTTAGGGTGAGAGGGGAAAGATATAAAAGAGACCTAAGGGGCAACTTTTTCACACAGAGGGTGGTACGTGTATGGAATGAGCTGCCAGAGGATGTGGTGGAGGCTGGTACAATGACAACATTTAAGAGGCATTTGGATGGGGATATGAATAGGAAGGGTTTGGAGGGATATGGGCTGGGTGCTGGCAGGTGGGGACTAGATTGGGTTGGGATATCTGGGTCAGCATTAAAGGGGTTGGACTGAAGGGTCTGTTTCTGTGCTGTACATCTCTATGACTCTATCTGTCTTTCTCTTGCTCTGTCTCTCTCTCTCTCTCTCTGTCTCTTTCTCTACCCCTCTCTCTCGCTCTATCTGTCTCTCTCCCTCTCTCTCTCTCTCTCCCCCTTTTTCAACCTCTGTCTGTCTCTCTCTGGCTCTCTGTCTGTCTCCAGCTCTCCCTATCTTTCTATCTCTCTCTCCACACACCCCCTACGCACCCCAATCTCTCCCATCTTCCAATTTTCCGTGTGATTGTCTGAAAGGTGCGGAGTTTTGATTCTGAGATAGGATGTGAACAAAGAAGACACTTCGGCCCTCCTGGCCTGAGCCAATCCAGATCCACCGGCTAAACCTGTGGGATGTTTCTGTTCAGTTAAATGGTGTGTGTAATGGCATCAGCGCATGGGGGAGGGCTTGTATAGGATTCCTTAAACAATAAAACTTCAAAGGGAACTGGGATTCCCTCATATGAATGTTTGTTTTAATTTGATTTGATTTTGTCGGACATCCCGAGGTACAGTGAGAAGTTTTATATAGTGTGCCCATCCGGGCCAATCATGCTTTCAGATCGGGTTAATACAACAGAATGCAGAATATAATGTCACAGCTACAGAGAAAGATCAACTCTGAGGTATGAGAGAGGTCTGTTTATACGTCTGAGGACAGTGGGAAAGAAGCTGTACATCTGTTCCTTCTACCTGACAGAATCGGGTGGGAGAGAGTGTGACCGGGCTGGAAATGCTCTCTGGTGATGATCGCTGCTTTCCTGAGGTGACTGAACGTCTCCTCGCATCCCAGAACTAACATTCAAGGGAATTCACTGCAGTCAACTCCTCCAGAGCAGAGCCTCACACGCGCACACACGCACGCACACGTGCACACACAGACACAGACGCGCACACAGACACGCACACAGACATACACACAGACACAGACACACATGCACGCACACACAGACACGCACATTCACACACACGCACAGATACACACACACACAGACATACACACAGACACACACATGCACACAGACACAGGTACACAGACACGCACACATGCACACACAGACACAGACATGCATACACACACCGACACGCACGCACACATGCGCGCACACACAGACACACACAAAGGCACATCACATGCGCGCACACACATGCACACACACAAACACAGACACGTGCACAGACGCACACACTCACACACACTCTGGGGGGGGTGTGTGTGCGCACATGTGAGTGTGTGTTGGGGGTGAGTGTGCATTGAGGGGAAGATATGTGTGGGTATGTGTGTGTGTATATATACATTGCCATGAGGTGGATAACCCCCCAGAGGCTATGGGGATATGGGGAGAGTGTGGATTGCTCAGGAGGTGTAGAAATGACAGTATTGGGCTCGATTGGCAGAATGGCCTCCTTCTGCGTAAGTGACTGGGTGATTCTGTCCAGTCTGTGCACTAATGCCGGCCATTAAAGTGTGCGTAATCTTTCCCCAGTGTGATGGCCTTTGATGTAGGTATATGGTCTGGGAGAACGTATTGATGTAGACTTTGCTTATTAATTAAAAGCATTGATTCCTTAATCAGCGACCCGTTCCCATCTGCCATCTCTGCAGTTCACTTTCCGCTCCCTGGCCAAGGGAACACATTTACAGGATCTATTTACAGATGCTGGCTGGTGGATGGGGGAAGGATGAGGTGTGACCACCAGGAGCACGTTCCCTCCAAGTCCGTGTGTGTGTGTGTGTGTGTGTGTGCGCTCCCTCTCTCAATCCTTCCTCCCTGCTCCTACCCCTCAATCTCTCCCTTATCCTCTCTCTCTTTCATAGAGTCAGAGGGGGTTGACAGCTTGGAAACAGGCCCTTCGGCCCATCTTGCCCATTCTGTCCAGTTTCACATTTCTAATCTCGTCCCATTTGCCTGCGTTCGATCCCTATCCCCCTCATCCATGTAGCTGAAAAAATATTTCTTCAGTGACAAAATCATACCCCACTCCACCTCCATCCCTGACAGCCCATTCCAGACACGCATCCCCCTCTCTGTGGAAATAAATTGCCCCTTCCCCCCCCCCCGGACCCGATTGTATCTCTCCCTTCCTACCTTAACCCTTTTCACATCTAGTTTTAAACTCCCCTACTGATGTGGAAAAGCTTTTTATTTACCTTATCTACGCCTCTCCTGATTTTATAGACCTCTATAAGGTCGCCCCCTCGGTCTACTGCGCTCCAGGGAGAAAAGCCCCAGTCTCTCTCGTTATGACCCAAACCTGCCAGTCCCCGTAAAGCTCCTCTGCCCACCTCCTGCCTTAATAGCGCCCTTCCTACAGCAGGCTGGTCAGAGTGGCACACAGTGCTCCAAATGTGGCCTCACCCAGTCTCTTGTAGAGCTGCAACAAGATGTCCCCAGCCCCTCTGACCGAGGGAAGCAAGCGAGCCAAAAAGCCTTCTTCACCTCCCTCCCTACCTTCTCCACTCCTGTCTGCATTTCTCTGTGCGTCTTGACCCACTGTCTCACTCTGTTCCCACCTCCTCTCCAACTCTATATTATCACTCTCTCTCTCTCTCTCGCGACCTCTGCCTCAATCTCTCTCTCTGTTCCTCTCTTTTTCTCTCTCTCTCTCTCTCCCCCCCCTCTCTGTTCCCCCCCTTTTGCTCTCTGTCTCTCTCTCTCTACCTCTGCCTGAATCTCTCTCTGTCTCTCTGTTCCTCTCTTTCTCTCTCTCTCTCTCTCTCTCCCCCCCCACCGTTCCTCCTCTCACTCTCTCTCCCTCTGTTCCCCCCCTCTCTGTTCCCCCCTCTCTGTCTCTCTCCCTCTGTTCCCCATCCCTGTTTCCCCCCCCGTTCCCCCTCTCTCTCCCTCTGTTCCCCCCTCTCTCCCTGTCCCCCCTCTCTCTCTGTGTCTCTCTCCCTCTGTTCCCCCTCTCTCTCTCTCTCTGTCCCCCCCTCTCTGTCTCTATCCCTCCGTTCCCCCCTCTCTCCCTGTCCCCCCTCTCTCTCTGTGTCTCTCTCCCTCTGTTCCCCCTCTCTCTCTCTCTCTCTGTCCCCCCCTCTCTGTCTCTATCCCTCCGTTCCCCCCTCTCTCT
>NW_026867595.1:39355-117374 GCF_020745735.1 Hemiscyllium ocellatum | reverse complement strand
CCCCACCACACCACCCCCATAGTCCAACCCCCACCATCCCCACCCCACCACACCACCCCACCCCCACCGCTCTGAGATACATCCAAGTACAGAGAGAGGGAGGGAGAGAGGGGGGAGAGAGAGTTAGAGACTCCCATTCCCCCTTCCCCAACCCCTCCACACATCCGCCAACTTTCACAAACATCCCCCGTGTGTGTGTGTCTGCCCCAGGAACCAGCCAGAACGTTCCCTTGAGTCTGGGGACACACACTGGGCCCATTAAACTCCTCCGCAGCTGGAAGGAGCCTCTTGTTTGTTTAAGGTGAGATGGTTTGGGAAGTTGGGGGGAGAGAGAGGGAGCACCCTGTTCACTTTCAACAGCTACGTGGCCTGACAGTTACCCACTGGTTTGTCAAATGAACGCAGCAGAAGGTGAAGGTTGAGCTTAAAGCAAACATATTCTCCTTCCCCCTCCCCTCTAACTCTGAGAGTTGGGAGTGGGGAGTGAGGAAATACATGCTGGGGGCGTACAGGCCGTGACTGCACACTGCAGATGCAGTGGGACCGTCTCTCTGGTCAGATTATTGTGGCTGCGGTGAATTTGTTCTCTACCTGGGATCCCAGAGACCCCGCTCAGAAGGGCAAAGGATTACTGCTTCACGTTTACCCTGAACTTTGGAGGGAGTTCCTCGTGGATGGGGGAAAACAATAGGGCAGCGTATTCTGCACACAGCACGATCCACAAACAGCAATAGGGTGATGACCAGCGTTTTCTGTGCTGCTGGTGGGGAGCACCCACTCCCTCAGCACTGACCCTCCCACAGCACCCGCTCCCTCAGCACTGACCCTCCCACAGCACCCCTCCCTCAGCACTGACCCTCCCACAGCGCCCTCTCCCTCAGCACTGACCCTCCCTCAGCACCCTGTGCCTCAGCACTGACCCTCCCTCAGCACCCACTCCCTCAGCAGTGACCCTCCCACAGCACCTGCTCCCTCAGCATTGACCCTCCCACAGCGTCCACTCCCTCAGCACTGACCCTCCCACAGCACTGGCCCTCCCTCAGCACTGACCCTCCCTCAGCACCCACTCCCTCAGCAGTGACCCTCCCACAGCACCCACTCCCTCAGCACTGACCCTCCCACAGCACCTGCTCCCTCAGCATTGACCCTCCCACCGCGTCCACTCCCTCAGCACTGACCCTCCCACAGCGCCCGCTCCCTCAGCACTGACCTTCCCACAGCACGCACTCCCTCAGTGCTGACCCTCCCTCAGCACCCACTCCCTCAGCGCTGACCCTCCCTCAGCACCCGCTCCCTCAGCGCTGACCCTCCCACAGCACCGACTCCCTCAGCACTGACCCTCCCACAGCACCCACTCCCTCAGCACTGACCCTCCCACAGCACCCGCTCCCTCAGCGCTGACCCTCCCACAGCACCCGCTCCCTCTGCGCTGACCCTCCCACAGCACCCGCTCCCTCAGCGCTGACCCTCCCACAGCGCCCGCTCCCTCAGCACTGACCCTCCCTCAGCGCCCACTCCCTCATCACTGACCCTCCCTCAGCACTGACCCTCCCACAGCACCCGCTCCCTCAGCACTGACCCTCCCACAGCACCCACTCCCTCAGCACTGACCCTCCCACAGCGCCCGCTCCCTCAGCACTGACCTTCCCACAGCACGCACTCCCTCAGTGCTGACCCTCCCTCAGCACCCACTCCCTCAGCGCTGACCCTCCCTCAGCACCCGCTCCCTCAGCGCTGACCCTCCCACAGCACCGACTCCCTCAGCACTGACCCTCCCACAGCGCCCACTCCCTCAGCACTGACCCTCCCACAGCACCCGCTCCCTCTGCGCTGACCCTCCCACAGCACCCGCTCCCTCAGCGCTGACCCTCCCACAGCGCCCGCTCCCTCAGCACTGACCCTCCCTCAGCGCCCACTCCCTCATCACTGACCCTCCCTCAGCACTGACCCTCCCACAGCACCCGCTCCCTCAGCACTGACCCTCCCACAGCACCCACTCCCTCAGCACTGACCCTCCCACAGCACCCGCTCCCTCAGCACTGACCCTCCCTCAGCACCCGCTCTCTCAGCACTGACCCTCCCACAGCACTCGCTCCCTCAGCACTGACCCTCCCACAGCACCCCCTCCCTCAGCACTGACCCTCCCACAGCACCCGCTCCCTCAGCACTGACCCTCCCACAGCACCCGCTCCCTCAGCACTGACCCTCCCACAGCACCCACTCCCTCAGCACTGACCCTCCCTCAGCACCCGCTCCCTCAGCACCCACTCCCTCAGCACTGACCCTCCCACAGCACTGACCCTCCCTCAGCACTGACCCTCCCACAGCACTGACCCTCCCACAGCACTGACCCTCCCTCAGCAGTGAACGTGTTGACTTTTATTCAGGGTCTCCCGGAGGTGACTGATTCGCCGTAACTCGACAATGAGATTCGTTCGGACGGCGGTGCCGGTGATTCTGATGGTCAGTCTGTGCCTGGACAGCTGTGGGGCCAGACGGTCTGCTGACCTGTTCTGTGGAGGTGAGGTCATGGGCACTTGGATGTGTCCGGCCCTCTGGGTGGGGGTGGGCTGGGTTTACAATGGGCCCGTGGATCTAGGTACACTCTCCGCTAACCGCGCCCCCACCTCCTCCTACCCTGGAACCTTCCTCTGGGAATCTCGCAGGGGGATGTAGGGGTAGCTGAAGGTGGCTGGATCATCGAGAAGGAAGAGAGGACCCTTGAATGGGCCCGTCGCAGAGTTGACGGTGAGGGGGGAGGAGACGGTGTCAGTGCTGTACAGGAACACGCTCAACTCCCAGCAGGAGGCACTGGGCGCGGTTCCGGTCTCCGTGCTACGGGAAGGATGGGATTGCACTGGGACAGGGCGCAGAGGGGAGTCACCGGGACGCTGCCTGGGATGGGGAGAGGCTGCATGGGCAGGGGGCTGGTTGTGTGGAGCAGGTAAAGAGTCTCCCGATAGCGGTTAGGAGGGGCACGGACGGGATGGGAGATCGGAACGTGCTGTTCCCCTTAATCTAGGGGTCAGTCTAGCGGGGGAGGTGGAGGCATCAGTTCAAGGTGAAAGGCAAAGGGGATTTGTGACAGGTTTTCCACCTGGGAGTAGGTGCAGTGTGGTGTCCGTGAGGGTGGTCGATGTGGGACACATCCCTCAGAAAAGAGGGTGATCCGCAGTGCCATCGAGCTGC
This sequence comes from Hemiscyllium ocellatum, assembly GCF_020745735.1. NCBI lineage: Eukaryota > Metazoa > Chordata > Chondrichthyes > Orectolobiformes > Hemiscylliidae > Hemiscyllium > Hemiscyllium ocellatum. The sequence continues at coordinate 114,185 of NW_026867595.1, read as the reverse complement.
CCCCCCCGCTCAGCAGGAACCTGCCCAGTCTGGGGGTCCCGGTGGTTGGTGGTTGGTCATAGCTGCCACATTGGAAGATGGTTGTCATTGTTGGTCAGTCATCTCAGCTCCAGGACATCTCTGCAGAAGCTCCTCAGGGTAATGTTCCAGGCCCAGCTACTTCATCAATGACCCTCCCCTCCATCACATGGTCAGAAGTGGGGGATGTCCACCAATGATTGCGTGACGTTCAGCACTATTCGCGACTCTTCAGATACCGAAGCGATTCGCGTCCAAATGCAACAATATCCAGGATTGAGCTGATAAGTGGCAACTAACATTCTCACCACATAAATACCAGGCTCTGACCATCATCAATAAGAGACAATCTAACCACTGGCCCTTGACATCACTGAATCCCCCACTGTCAACATCCTGGGGGTTACCGTCTCTACGAGAGAGTGAATCTAACCATCGCCCCCCTTGACGTTCAATGGCGTTACCGTCACTGAATCCCCTTCCCCCCCACTATCAACATCCTGGGGGTTACCGTCTCCAACAAGAGAGAGAGAATCTAACCATCAGTCGCTTGACGTTCAATGGCGTTACCGTCACTGAATCCCCTTCCCCCCCACTATCAACATCCTGGGGGTTACCGTCTCCAACGAGAGAGAGAGAGAGAGAGAGAATCTAACCATCGCCCCCTTGACGTTCAATGGTGTTACCGTCACTGAATCCCCTTCCCCCCCCCACTATCAACATCCTGGGGGTTACTGTCTCCAACGAGAGAGTGAATCTAACCATCACCCCCTTGATGTTCAATGGTGTTACCATCACTGAATCCCCCTCCCCCCCACTATCAACATCCTGGGGGTTACTGTCTCCAACGAGAGAGTGAATCTAACCATCACCCCCTTGACGTTCAATGGTGTTCCTGTCATTGAATCCCCCTTCCCCCAGCTATCAACATCCTGGGGGTTACCGTCTCCAACGAGAGAGAGAGAGAGAGAATCTAACCATCGCCCCCTTGATGTTCCATGGCGTTACTGTCACTGAATCCCCCTTCCCCCCCACTATCAACATCCTGGCGGTTCCCACTGAGCAGAAACTGAACTGGGACCCAGCCCCATATCAATCCTGTGGCTCCAGGAGCAGGTCAGAGGCTGGGAATCCTGCAGCGAGTAACTCCCCTCCTCACTCCCACAAAAGCCTGTGAGAGGAGAAGGATTTAAAAAGGACATTGGGAGCAATTGTTTTATCCAGAGGGCGGTTTGTGTGTGGAAGTGGGGGACGTGGGGACAGTTACAACGTTTAAGAGGCATTTGGATAAGGACATAGATGGGCCAGGAACAGGGGCTGGTGTGGGACTAGTTTCGTTGGGAATTAGGGTCAGCACAGATTGAAGGGTCTGTATGACTGTGTGAAATGCAGAGGGGTAAGCGTGTCAGGCAGAGCACTGGAAGCTGACTGAGATAGAGTGAGGTGGAAGGACAGGCAGAAAGTTCTCAAACTGAGCCTCCTCCAACTGGAGTTACTAACACAGAGAGACTTGGGACCAGCAGGCACAGTGCTGTCATAATGAGAGAGAGGAGAACCTGGCAGATTTCTGAGGGACTGCGGAGGTAATTTGTGGAGATACACCCTTGGATAGATTACTTTTGCTTGATTGGGATATTGGTTTATTGTTTGCACTGGTTCCTGAATGGGAATTTGTGACATTTTCAGGAATATGTGCACTTGAGTGGAAATTTGCACGTCATTTCTGTACCTTAGCTTAAGAACAGGTGCATGGGGTATGAGAACGAGGGCGTGACGCTAAACGTGATGTTAGACCTGAGCTGGAGTGTTGGCTATGGTTTGTGGGCCCAGCGTTACAGGGAAGGTGTGAAAACACATCAGCGAGAGGGAGAGGGAGAGTGTGAGAGAGAGTGAGTGTGCGAGTGACTGAGTGTGTGCGAGTGAGAATATAAGAGGGTGTGTGAGTGAGTGTGTATGAGAGTGTGACAGAGACAGTATGTATATGTCTGTCTGTGAGAGAGAGTGTGTGTGAGTGAGAGTGTAAGAGGGTGTGTGAGTGTGTGTGTGTATGAGACTGACTGTGCGTGAATGAGAGTATAACAGGGTGTGTGTGTGTGTGTGTGTGAGTATGAGAGTGACTGTGCGTGAGTGAGAGTGTAACAGGGTGTGTGTGTGTCTCTGTGTATGAGAGAGAGACTGTGTGTGTGAGTGTATGAGAGTGAGCGTGTGGATATATGGGGTTTTGGGTCTCTGTATCTGAGGAAGGATGTTTCTGCGATGGAGAGAGGAATGGAGAGCAGCAAAGGGTTTCCCAGACTAACCCCTGGGGATGGCCAGGAGTGACGGACGGAGAGAGACTGGATCAGTTCGGACTGGAGTCACTCCTATTGGATGGGGCAGCAGGGCTGGAGGGACCAAATGGCCTCTGCCCCATTGTCTATTGTTTAATGAGATGGTTATTCCCTCCCACAAAGCTCTCCTTCCTATCCTCTCCCTCCACTCTCCCCAACCCCTTCACTATCCACACTTCCTAGCATCTCCCACCCTTCCTCAGCCCCCTTGACCTCCCTCCTGACCCCACTACCCTCCCCACTCCATCCCACCATCCAACCTAAGTACCTCCAAAGCCCTCTAATGACATCCTCCAACCCTCAACGCAACCACCCCACCCCTCGCTCCATCGTCCACCATCATCTCAATGAAGCCTCCCCAAGGACCCCTTCCCCCAGAGACTGACCCCACCTTGTCACCCCCCCACCCAGTGACAATACATTCCTCACCCCCCCCACACTCAGCGACTGACCCCCTGTTCCCCCAGTGACAGACCCCTCCTTCACTGACTGACCCCCCCCTCTCTCTCTCCCCAGCCTGCCGAGCCCTGGTTGACGAATTAGACTGGGAGATCTCTCGGGTGGATCCCACGAAGGTGATCGAGACCGGATCCTACTTCCTGGACGAGGATGGGAATCCCGTGGCCACTACGGTACGTGTTGGCGTGGGCCCCCACCACTCTGTAGCCCCGACCCTGACCAATCAGCTCGCTTCCTGACCTCCCATCTATCCCCTACACCTCCTCCCCTAAGTCCTGCCGCCCCCCCCGCACCACCCAACCACCCATTCCCATGAAAATCCCCTCCCCTCCTCCTGACTGACCACCCCACCCTACACAGTCTTGGGCGGGGTGTGTGTGTGTGGTGGGTTAAAGTTTTGGAGGGGTTGGGGGTGATTCAGCGGATGGGGGAAGGAGGTGATGATAGTGTCACCCAGCACCGAAACAGACCCTTCGGTCCAACTCGTCCATGCTGACCCAGATATCCCAACCCAATCTCGTCCCACCTTCCAACACCCGGCCCATATCCCTCCAAACCCTTCCTATTCATTTACCCATCCAAATGCCTCTTAAATGTTGTCATTGTACCAGCCTCCACCACATCCTCTGGCAGCTCATTCCATACACGTACCACCCTCTGTGTGAAAAAGTTGCCTCTTAGGTCTCTTTTATATCTTTCCCCTCTCACCCTAAACCTATGCCCTCTAGTTCTGGACTCCCCCCAACCCAAATAAATTGACCTTTGTCTATTTACCCTATCCATAACCCTCATTATGGAACAAAGTTAAAAATCACACAACACCAGGTTGTTGTCCAATAGGTTTATTTGGAAGCACTCATGATTTTGTAAACCTCTACAAGGTCACCCCTCAGCCTCCGACGCTCCAGGGAAAACAGCCCCAGCCTGTTCAGCCTCTCCCTGTAGTTTAAACCCTCCATCATCCTCGTAAATCTTTTCTGAACCCTTTCAAGTTTCACAACATCTTTCCGATAGGAAGGAGACCAGAATTGTACACAATATTCCAACAGTGGCCCCTAACCAATGTCCTGTACAGCTGCAACATGACCCTCCCAACTCCTGTACTCAATATTCTGACCAATAAAGGAAAGCATACCAAACACCTTCCTCACTATCCTATCTACCTGCGGCTCTACTTTCGAGGGGCTAGGATGGATGGATGGCAGGATAGATGAATGGCAGAGAGCAGTGATCATGAGGAGATTGGTGGCGGAGGAAGATTGTGGCAGGGTGGGGATGGACTGAAGGGTTTGGGGCTGAGGGAGAAGGGGGCGTCAGTGAGGAGGACATGGGCTAGAAGGGGGAGATGGGCTGAAGGGTTTGGGTTAAAGTGGAGAGGTTTGAGGCTGAGGGAGATTAGGGGTGTCAGTGAGATGGAGATGGGGCTAGGAGGGCAGGAGATGGGCTGAGAGGGTTTGGGGCTGAGGGGGATTAGGGGCGTCAGTGAGGTGGAGATGGGGCTAGGAAGAGGGAAATGGGCTGAAGGTTTTTGGGATGAGGTTGGGTGGGGTGTGGTTGAGTGGGTGGGGGGAGGTGTGAGCAGGGGCTGCTTGATGGGGACAGGTGATGACAGGGATCGTGTCTCACCCCCAATTTCTCCGCCCTCCAGATTCCCTACGCCCGGTCGGAGCTGTTCCTAATTGAGCTGCTGGAAGGGGTGTGTGGACACATGAAGGAATACGGTGAATACACTGACCCAGACACACACCGACACAGTTACGTGCGAGTGTTAACCCGAGATGGAGTTAGGACTGACCCCCCTCACACTCAGTTCACTGAGGACATTACCTCCAGGTTAAAACAAGCAGTAAGCATCTTGATCGCACTTTTAACAAGGTCACATTCTCTTCGGGCTGTCCATCCCAAGATGGGGTTGTAAAGGCCAGAGGTGCTGATTTGTCTGGTTTAAAAAGTGGAAAGAATTGGTCAGTTCTGGTTTTGTCTAGTTTGGGGTCGCTGTGGCTCAGATGCTGCTACAGACAAAACGTTCCATGCTTCAGCAGATGATTCCTGCCTGACCTTTCTCTCTCCTGCCCGCAGGAAGTTGTGTTTGAGTTTACCTCTTTGCCACGGGGTGTTTTTCAACGGGAGGTCACAGGAATTGGAACAGCTCCTTCGTTAAGTTGCCCTAACGGGTCACTCGCGTTTCCCCAACTGTGAAATTATTCTTAACTTCGTTTCAACCGTACTATGGAAATGAGTTCTGTTTGGTATAAAGCTGAGTGATTTGACCAGCTGCATCGCCCCTGGACTATCCGCATCACACCTACCACTAAAATAAGACAAACTTACAGGCTGGGCGGCCATCTTGAAGTACTTGAGGGGGGTTCATAACATTGTCGAGGGAACTTTCATCAGATGGTGTATTCCACCCTGTCACTGACCCTCCCACGGCACTGACCCTCCCACAGCGCCCGCTCCCTCGGCACTCACCCTCCCATAGCGCCCGCTCCCTCAGCACTCACCCTCCCACAGCGCCTGCCCCCTCGGCACTCACCCTCCCACAGCACCCACTCCCTCAGGCACTGACCCTCCCTCAGCACCCGCTCCCTCGGCACTCACCCTCCCACAGCACCCACTCCCTCAGGCACTGACCCTCCCACAGCGCCCGCTCCCTCGGCACTGACCCTCCCGCAGCGCCCGCTCCCTCAGGCACTGACCCTCCCACAGCACTGACCCTCCCGCAGCGCCCACACCCTCGGCCCTGACCCTCCCGCAGCGCCCGCTCCCTCAGCACTGACCCTCCCACAGCACCCGCTCCCTCAGGCACTGACCCTCCCGCAGCACTGACCCTCCCGCAGCGCCCACACCCTCGGCCCTGACCCTCCCGCAGCGCCCGCTCCCTCAGCACTGACCCTCCCACAGCACCCGCTCCCTCAGCACTGACCCTCCCACAGCGCCCGCTCCCTCGGCACTGACCCTCCCTCAGCGCCCGCTCCCTCGGCACTGACTCTCCCATAGCACTGACTCTCCCACAGCACTGACCCTCCCACAGCACCCACTCCCTCGGCACTGACCCTCCCGCAGCGCCCGCTCCCTCGGCACTGACCCTCCCTCAGCGCCCGCTCCCTCAGCACTGACCCTCCCACAGCGCCCGCTCCCTCAGCACTGACCCTCCCACAGCGCCCGCTCCCTCAGCACTGACCCTCCCACAGCGCCCGCTCCCTCAGCACTGACCCTCCCACAGCGCCCGCTCCCTCAGGCACTGACCCTCCCTCAGCGCCCCCTCCCTCAGGCACTGACCCTCCCTCAGCGCCCACTCCCTCAGGCACTGACCCTCCCACAGCACTGACCCTCCCTCAGCGCCCGCTCCCTCGGCACTGACCCTCCCTCAGCGCCCGCTCCCTCAGCGCCCGCTCCCTCGGCACTGACCCTCACACAGCACCCGCTCCCTCGGCACTGACCCTCACACAGCACCTGCTCCCTCGGCGCTGACCCTCCCACAGCACCCGCTCCCACAGCGCCCGCTCCCTCAGCGCTGACCCTCCCACAGCACCCGCTCCCTCAGCACTCGCTCCCTCAGCACTGACCCTCCCACAGCACCCGCTCCCTCGGCACTGACCCTCCCACAGCACCCGCTCCCTCAGCACTGACCCTCCCACAGCGCCCGCTCCCTCAGCACTGACCCTCCCACAGCGCCCGCTCCCTCAGCACTGACCCTCCCTCAGCACTGACCCTCCCACAGCGCCCGCTCCCACAGTGCCCGCTCCCTCAGCACTGACCCTCCCACAGCGCCCACTCCCACAGCACCCACTCCCTCAGCACTGACCCTCCCTCAGCACTGACCCTCCCACAGCGCCCGCTCCCTCAGCACTGACCCTCCCACAACGCCCGCTCCCTCAGCGCTGACCCTCCCACATACACCCACTCCCTCAGCACCCGCTCCAGGAGTGGGTTCTGATGCGGGTACACCCTCAGGCATAGTTAGTAATCCTGAAGTTCAGTGAAGGTGGGGGAGGGGGGGGTCAATTTGAACGCTGCCCGAGGGTGGGTTGGCGGCAGCTCCCAGCGAGCAGAGGTGAGGAGCAGCAAGATCCCACGGGATGGAGGTGTCCCGGCCTGCGCTCAGTTAGGGAACAGCAGAGACGCTGTGTGTGAGTGAGTGTGTGTGAGTGTGAGTGTGAGTGAGTGTAACGCCCTGCTCTCACCCGCAGTGTGAGAAACTGGCCGAGGAGTACGAGGAGGAATTCCTGGAATTTTTCTCCCATGAGTCCAGCAACGTGAAGGACCGACTATGCAGCAAGCGAACAGGTAGGCAAGGACCTCCCTCACCCCCCCACCCTGGCTGGAGGGAACCACCCCTGCCCAATGGGTGGGGGGGAGAAAGGGGTGAGCACTCTCTCAGGCTGAGGGGGTTCGGGCTGGGGTCCGCCGTCTCACAGAGTGAGGACTGTCTGCCCTCCATTGAATCTCTTACCCCCCAGGGCTAGGTTGGTGCAGACTCAGTGCAGAATGGCCTTATGCTGGTGTTGTTCATGGGGTAGGGGGAGGGGTGGAGACATTGTAGTGTCAGCGCTGGGTGGGTTGGGGGAGGAGAGGAATGAGAGACAGTGTGAGCGAGAGAGAGAGAGAGAGAGATATAGAGAGAATGTGGGAAAGACAGAGAGTGAGAGACAGACAGTTGGTATGAGATGGAGAGAGAGAGAGAGAGAGAGCGCGAGAGAGACACACAGAGGGAGACAGAGACACACAGACAGAGAGAGAGACACACACCGAGACATGCAGACACAGAGAGAAACACAGAGAGAGAGAGACACACACATAGACACAGAGAGACAGAGTCACAGACAGAGAGAGACACACACACACACAGACATGCAAACACAGAAAGAGAGAGAGAGATACAGACAGAGATGGGGGGGGGGGGGGGGGGGGAAGAGACATGGAGCGAGAGAACGTGTGCGTGTGTGACAGAGAGGGGAGAGAAAGAGAGACAGAGAATGAACCCTCTGCTTATCGGATGGCTTGGTCAGGGGAGTGGGAGGGAGTAGCCTGGAGAAGGCTGAATGGCCCCCTAATTCCGACATCCCAAACTCAGATGGGTGGGTGGGAGGGGGGATGCGATTCCAAACTGAGACCGTCTCCCGACAACGACGGAAGGGACCCGCGACCAGTACCGGGTGCGCCGAGGGGCGGGGGAGTGGGTGGGTGTGTGGTGGTGTCGGTTTTGGGTGGGGGGGAGGGGAGGGTGTGAGGGCGAGGGGGGGTGGGTGTGTGTGGTGGTGTGGGTTTTGGGTGGGGGGAGAGGGGGGGGGTGTGAGGGCGAGGGGGGGTGGGTGTGTGTGGTGGTGTCGGTTTTGGGTGGGGGGAGAGGGGAGGGTGTGAGGGCGAGGGGGGGTGGGTGTGTGTGGTGGTGTCGGTTTTGGGTGGGGGGAGAGGGGAGGGTGTGAGGGCGAGGGGGGGTGGGTGTGTGTGGTGGTGTCGGTTTTGGGTGGGGGGAGGGAGGGGGAGGGTGAGGGGGGATGGGTGTGTGTGGTGGTGTCGGTTTTGGGTGGGGGGAGAGGGGAGGGTGTGAGGGCGAGGGGGGTGGGTGTGTGTGGTGGTGTCGGTTTTGGGTGGGGGGAGAGGGGAGGGTGTGAGGGCGAGTGGGGTGGGTGTGTGTGGTGGTGTCGGTTTTGGGTGGGGGGTGAGGGGAGGGTGTGAGGGCGAGGGGGGGGGTGTGTGTGGTGGTGTCGGTTTTGGGTGGGGGGGTGAGGGGAGGGTGTGAGGGCGAGGGGGGTGGGTGTGTGTGTGGTGGTGTCCGTTTTGGGTGGGGGGTGAGGGGAGGGTGTGAGGGCGAGGGGGGTGTGTGTGTGTGTGGTGGTGTCGGTTTTGGGTGGGGGGAGAGGGGAGGGTGTGAGGGCGAGTGGGGTGTGTGTGGTGGTGTTGGTTTTGGGGGGGGGGAGAGGGGAGGGTGTGAGGGCGAGTGGGTGTGTGTGTGGTGGTGTTGGTTTTGGGTGGGGGTGGGGGGAGCCAGGAGGGTGTGAGGGCGAGGGAGTGGGTGTGTGTGGTGGTGTTGGTTTTGGGTGGGAGTGGGGGGGGAGAGGGGAGGGTGTGAGGGCGAGTGGGGTGTGTATGGTGGTGTTGGTTTTGGGTGGGGGGAGAGGGGAGGTGTGAGGGCGAGTGGGGGTGGGTGTGTGTGGTGGTGTTGGTTTTGGGTGGGAGTGGGTGGGAGAGGGGAGGGTGTGAGGGCGAGGGGGGGTGGGTGTGTGTGGTGGTGTTGGTTTTGGGTGGGGGTGGGGGGAGCCAGGAGGGTGTGAGGGCGAGGGGAGTGGGTGTGTGTGGTGGTGTCGGTTTTGGGTGGGGGGAGAGGGGAGGGTGTGAGGGCGAGTGGGGTGGGTGTGTGTGGTGGTGTTGGTTTTGGGTGGGGGGAGAGGGGAGGGTGTGAGGGCGAGTGGGGGTGGGTGTGTGTGGTGGTGTTGGTTTGGGTGGGGGGAGAGGGGAGGGTGTGAGGGCGAGGGGAGTGGGTGTGTGTGGTGGTGTCGGTTTTGGGTGGGGGGTGAGGGGAGGGTGTGAGGGCGAGTGGGGTGTGTATGGTGGTGTTGGTTTTGGGTGGGGGGAGAGGGGAGGGTGTGAGGGCGAGGGGGGTGGGTGTGTGTGTGGTGGTGTTGGTTTTGGGTGGGGGTGGGGGGAGCCAGGAGGGTGTGAGGGCGAGTGGGGTGGGTGTGTGTGGTGGTGTTGGTCTTGGGTGGGGGTGGGGGTGGGGGGGAGAGGGAGGGTGTGAGGGTGAGGGGCTCGCGGTGAGATCCTAGCCCTCCTTTCTGTTGTCTCCTCCTCCTCCCGCAGATCTGTGTGACCACCCACTCCACACCCACCACGATGAACTCTGAAGACCCGGACTCCCTCTCGCTGTTTCCCCCCCCCACCAGAGGAGAGTGAATTGGGGGGGGGGGGTTTGGAAATCGCTAAGTTGTGTTGTCCCGGGGTAAGGTCCAACCCCTTACACGGGGAGGGGAAGTGGGAATAAAGGACACACTCTTGACTCTCGGGACCAACCCCCTCGATCGAAAACTCTCTTTAAAACAAGGAAGCACCTCCCCCACCCCATTCTAACAAGACGGACCCCCTCCCCTCCTCCCACTCAGGAAGCTCCCGTCCTAACGCTGACATTTCTCAGCTCCTTCGCTCTGTTGGCTTTGCTGATCTGTCCCTCGCGTCCACGAATAAATGGGAATCAAGTACTGTGAGTCTGTGTGAGATTAAAGATGCCACCACCCACCCCCCCACCCACCCCTGTGCCTGGTGACCCACCTCTCGGCTACTGGAGTGAGGAAACCTAGGGGCAGGAGTTAACGGAAGGGTCCCCACCACCCATCGCCCATCGCCAGCTCCCGTCCCTCCAATGCTCCCTGGACCTGCTACGTTTTGCCCAGCTCCACACACTTGTTAATCGTGATCCTGCAGCATCTGCCATCCTCACCCTCCCTGGATCCTGGCAGGGGGGACGTGTTGCTGAACACAGAGACCTTGGAGTGCAGGTTCATAGCTCCTTGAAAGTGGAGTCGCAGGTAGATAGGATAGTGAAGGCAGCGTTTGGTATGCTTTCCTTTATTGGTCAGAGTATTGAGTAGAGGAGTTGGGAGTTCCTGATGAAGGGCTCTGGCCCGAAACGTCGAATTTCCTGTTCCTTGGATGCTGCCTGACCTGCTGTGCTTTAACCAGCAACACATTTTCAGCTCAGATCTCCAGCATCTGCAGACCTCACTTTTAACTAGAGGAGTCGGGAGGTCATGTTGCTGCTGTACAGGACATTGGTTAGGCCACTGTTGGAATATTGCGTGCAATTCTGGTCTCCTTCCTATCGGAAAGATGTTATGAAACTTGAAAGGGTTCAGAAAAGATTTACAAGGATGTTGGAGCCACAGGGAGAGGCTGAACAGGCTGGGGCTGTTTTCCCTGGAGCGTCAGAGGCTGAGGGGTGACCGTATAGAGGTTTATAAAATCATGAGGGGCATGGATAGGGTAAATAGACAAAGTCTTTTCCCAGAGGTTGGGGAGTCCAGAACTAGAGGGGCATAGGTTTAGGGTGAGAGGGGAAAAGACATATAAAATTGACCAGAATCCTACTGCATGGAAACAGACCCTTCGGCCCATCCAGTATGATCCGATCCCAAACCCAAAATTAAGTCGTCCCACTCCTGACCCACGTCCTTCCAAACCTTTCCCTATCCATGTCAATAGACAATCGGTGCAGGAGTAGGCCATTCTGCCCTTCGAGCCTGCACCACCATTCAATATGATCATGGCTGATCATTCCTAAATCAGTATCCTGTTCCTGCCTTATCTCCATAACCCTTGAGAGCTCTATCCAACTCTTTCTTAAATGAATCCAGAGACTGGGCCTCCACTGCCTTCTGGGGCAGAGCATTCCACACACCCACCACTCTCTGGGTGAAGAAGTTTCTCCTCATCTCTGTCCTAAATGACCTACCCCGTATTTTTAAACTGTGTCCTCTGGTTCGGCACTCACCCATCAGCGGAAACATGTTTCCTGCCTCCAGAGTGTCCAATCCTTTAATAATCTTATATGTCTCCATCAGATCCCCCCTCAGTCTTCTAAACTCAAGGGTATACAAGCCCAGTCGCTCCAGTCTTTCAGTGTAAGGTAATCCCGCCATTCCAGGAATTGACCTCGTGAACCTACGCTGCACTCCCTCAATAGCCAGGATAATGTCCTTATCCAAATGTCTGTTAAACGTGGTAACTGTCCCCACACCCCTCCACTATCTCAGGAAGCTCATTCCACATGGAAAGAATTATTTTTAAAAAAAAAGAGCCCCTCACTTTTAATATGAACCTCTCTCCTCAAGGCCCAAGTCCCCTCGTCTCGAACCCCAGGGAAAACACACCTACCGTTCACCTTATCCATGTTCCTCATGATTTTATAAACCTCGACAAGATCACCCCCCAACCTCGTCTGCTCCTACGTCCTAGCCTCTCCAGCCTTTTCCTGTAACTCAAATCTCCCCCTCCCCCCCCCTCATTCTCGGCAACATCTCGGTAAACCTCTTCTGAACCCCTCTCTGGGTTGATAATATCCCCCCTGGTCAGGGGGTGACCAGAACTGGACGCAGTCATCCAGACGAGGCCTCACCCACATCCTCTACGAGCCCAACGCGAAGTCCCCGACTCCCTCCACTCGAAAGGTCTGAGCGATGAAGGAAAGGGGTGGTGCGAGCGTGTGAACAGGCTGCCAGAGGAAGTGGTGGCGAAGGGTAGAGGGGGGATAAAGGGGAAATAGAGAGAGTCTGCTTTAGGGCTACTGTCAAATACGCCAAAAAATACCCCCCTCATTGCAAAGCACAAGGAACCGGGGATACCGAAACTCTGTTAAAAACAAGATTTCTGGAGAAACCCAACAGGTTTCTCTTCTCCACTGGGGTGGGCAGAGAGGTAACGTAGACAGGGCAAGAGCTGACCCATCCCTGGCCAACAACTCTGTCTCACTGGAGCCCCGCAGTGAGACACTCTGCGCAACCTGAAAGAGCGGTGTCTCGTTTACCGCTCGCTGATCCCGTGACCTTTGCGATTCCTTCGTTTTAGGGACCACCCCTCCCGGAATATCTCCTTAGAGATGTCTTTTTACCCCCCCTCTCACCACCCCCAGGTGCTGACATGGTATGGGTTGGTCTCGGCTCATTTTCATCAGCAGCTTATCCCCCCCACCCCTTTTCCTATCTCCACCCCCCAATAATGTTATAGGATCCAGGAACAGAAATCAGGCCATTTGGTCCCTGTCGGGTCTGCTGCACCACTCGATATTAGAACAATACAACAGAACAGGCCCTTCGGCCCTCGATGTTGCGCTGACCTTCCATCCTACTCTGAGCTCAGACTAACCTCCATCCCACTATCACCCATGGGCCTGTCCAAGAGTCGCTTAAGTGTCCCTAATGTCTCAGACTCTAGTCCCCACCCCACTGGCAGTGCATTCCACCCACCCACCCACTGACACCTCCCTCAGACATCTCCCCGAAACCCCCCTCCAATCACCTTTGATAACACCCCCTCGTGACAGCCATTCCCACCCTGGCTATCCACTCTCTCTCTCTCTATGCCGAGATCTGTACACGATGATGAGAGGCAGTCTTTCTCAACCCCCATTCTCCCTCTGAAACCCTGACTAATCAGGAGCCTATCGATCTCCCTCTCACAGACCCTCGATGACGCGCCCTCCCCACAGCCCCTCGATAGCAGGGAGTCCCACAGCCCTCTCCACCCTCCGGCTGAAGAAACTCCCCCTTGCTCTCCATCCTGAAGGGTCGTTCTGAGGCTGCGCTCTCGGATCCCGGTCCCTGGAAACACCTTCCCCACGCCCCCTCCATCCTGGCCCCTCGGTATTCTGTACGTGTCAGTCAGATCTCCTTCTCATCCCCACAGCCCCCAGAGTCCAGAACCGCTCCTCCCATGACCCCACCCTTCATCCACGGGATCTATCTCCTGAATCTCCCCTGGACCCCACCCTCACCCCCCTCCCTCCTAGCTGCTCCGTCTGCCGAAAAATAAAAAACCTTTGTCAACTTTTTGTCAAGAGGAAAACGAACTTGAACAAATGGAAGATTTGGAAAGGCAAAGCGTTTGAGACCATGGAGTTTTTAATATTAAACATTATGAACAGGAATATAAAACATATTCTGCCATGAGTTGAAGGGTGAGCTGTGCACAGTCAGTGCAGGGCATGGTCAGTCCGCCCTGTTCAGGATTTTCAGCCATCCACCTCATTCCCGTGTACACAGGCTCTCAAAAACATCACGTCCAGGTGATCTCCCTCTACACTGTCCCCGCCATCTCACACTCCAAGGGACAGGGGGTTAGATACAGAGTAAAGCTCCCTCTACACCATCCCTCCCACTCCCAGGGACAGGGGGTTAGATACAGAGTAAAGCTCCCTCTACACTGTCCCCCCCCATCACACACTCCCAGGGACAGGGGGGTTAGATACAGAGTAAAGCTCCCTCTACACTGTCCCCCCCCATCACACACTCCCAGGGACAGGGGGGTTAGATACAGAGTAAAGCTCCCTCTACACTGTCCCCCCCATCACACACTCCCAGGGACAGGGGGTTAGATACAGAGTAAAGCTCCCTCTACACTGTCCCCCCATCACACACTCCCAGGGATGGGGGGGGGTTAAATACAGAGTAAAGCTCTCTTGACACTGTCCCCCCCCCCATTACATACTCCCAATGACAGAGGGTTAGATACAGAGTAAAGCTCCCTCTACACCGTCCCCCACTCCCAGGGACAGGGGGTTAGATACAGAGTAAAGCTCCTTCTACACCGTCCCCCACTCCCAGGGATGGGTGGGGGGGGTTAGATACAGAGTAAAGCTCCCTCTACACTGACACCCCCCATCAAACACTCCCAGGGACAGGGGGTTAGATACAGAGGAAAGCTCTCTCTGCACCATCCCCCCATCAAACACTCCCAGGGACAGTTTCCCCCCTCCAAACACTTCCAGACACAGGGGTTTCGATCCAGAGTAAAGCTCCCTCCACCCCACCCCACCCGTCCCATCACACACTGACAAGGCTGGACAAGGGGCCCTATAAAAAGGAGACCAAATTAATTGCGGTGTCGTTAAAACCATGATTATGCTGTTTCCAGAAAACAAATACAAAACAAAGAGGAGGGAGGGGGGTGTCACAGGAAAGAACGAGAGAGAGAGAGAGAGAGAGAGAGAGAGAGAGAGAGAGAGAGAGAGAGAGAAAAAGAGAGAGAGAGAGAGAGAGAGAGACAGACACACACAGACAGAGAGAGACTAGCAGCGATGACTGTTCTATAAATAACACCGTGGGTTTGTGAGGAAGACAGAGAGCAATTACAAAACAAACAAACTAAAGCACACAGAGAGAGAGGGTGGGCAAGGTAGCCGAGCAAGGGGTGGGTATACGGGTCAGGGATATGGGGAGGCCGGTCCCCCTCCTGTCCCTCTGTCAGGCCTCACTCTCTCCAGTCGCTGCGTTCTGGATCTCCCCCTCCAGAATGGGCACAATGAGATTATCCTTCGACATGAGGTTGTACTTGATCACAAACTTGGTGAAGCGATGACACAGGTACGTCTCATTCTGCAGGCCGGGGGTGGGGGGTGGGGGGCAAGAGAAAGGGGAACAACGGTTAAACTGGGCAGGGGGTGACAGATCCAGCCCACACTCCACTCCACTGCCCCAGGCAGCAATTACAGCCTCCAGCAGGAGGGCGGGAAAGAGAATGGGGAGGGGGGAGGGGGAAGAGAAGAGAGGAGAATGGGGGGGAAGAGACGAGGAGAATTGGGGGGGGGGGGGAGGAGGAGGAGGTGAGGAGAATGGGGGGGGAGAGGGGGAAGAGGAGAATGGGGGCGGAGGGGGAAGAGGAGGAGGAGGAGGAGGAGAAGGGGGGGGGGAGGAGGAGGAGGTGAGGATCACGGTGTTGGAGGGAGGTGTCTCTCCTTCAGGGGAGGGGATGCTCGCAGCCACTGAGTTGGAACAACCCTCAGCGTGCGAGGACCCCTGACTCAATGAGCACCCACCCTCCTCCGCCCTCCCCCCGAAATCCGGGCTCCCTGACCAGTGTCCCATCGCGGTCGCAGCCGGTCGACTGCGGAAGGCCTCACCTCGTAATCGTCGAAGATCTGGCGGTGGTGGAAGTAGGCGTGGGAGAAGATCCGGTAGATCCGGCGACAGACAGAACCCAACTTGGCCACGGACGACTCCTTGATGCTGACCCTGGCCAGCGTCGGGAAGGCGAGAGACAGCGCGCAGGACGCAGCAAATCGGGAGGGGGACGGGGAGGGGTGACAACATGAACACACACGTTACAACCCTCTAACAGCAGCAGGAGGGCGCGCCTTTAACCCACCGACCAATCAGATATGAACGGCTGCTAGCAGCGTTCTCATCCCGCCCTCTTCAGGATCCGATCACAAGAATGTCAAAACTTCTAACCGGCCATGACAGCCGCAGAGGGGGTGCTGATTGGTCACCTCTTCTAACGAGGGAGCCGGGGCTCCTCCAAGCGCCCAGGCCACTCAGAACAGGGAGCAAGGGGTTCGGTTCCAGGTTTCCCACCAATAAACCCCCACTCCCCCCCCCCCCGTCGCAGCCAATACCCCACGTCCCACCAATAAACCCCACTCCCCCGTCAAAGCCAATACTCCCCGTCCCACCAATAAACCCCCACTCCCCCCCCCCCGTCGCAGCCAATACCCCACGTCCCACCAATAAACCCCACTCCCCCCCGTCACAGTCAATACCCCACGTCCCACCAATAAACCCCACTCCCCCCGTCACAGTCAATACCCCACGTCCCACCAATAAACCCCACTCCCCCCCGTCACAGTCAATACCCCACGTCCCACCAATAAACCCCACTCCCCCGTCAAAGGCAATACCCCACGTCCCACCAATAAACCCCACATCCCACCAATAAACCCCCACTCCCCCCCCGTCACAGTCAATACCCCCCGTCCCACCAATAAACCCCCTCTCCCCCCCTCGTCACAGTCAATACCCCACGTCCCACCAATAAACCCCACTCCCCCGTCAAAGCCAATACCCCACGTCCCACCAATAAACCCCACATCCCACCAATAAACCCCCACTCCCCCCCGTCACAGTCAATACCCCCCGTCCCACCAATAAACCCCCACTCCCCCCCCCCGTCACAGTCAATACCCCCCGTCCCACCAATAAACCCCCACTCCCCCCCCGTCACAGTCAATACCCCCCGTCCCACCAATAAACCCCCACTCCCCCCCCGTCACAGTCAATACCCCACATCCCACCAATAAACCCCCACTCCCCCACCCCGTCACAGTCAATACCCCCCGTCCCACCAATAAACCCCCACTCCCCCGTCACAGTCAATACCCCCCGTCCCACCAATAAACCCCCACTCCCCCCCCCGTCACAGTCAATACCCCCGTCCCACCAATAAACCCCCACTCCCCCCCCCGTCACAGTCACTACCCCACATCCCACCAATAAACCCCCACTCCCCCCCCGTCACAGTCACTACCCCACATCCCACCAATAAACCCCCACTCCCCCCCGTCACAGTCACTACCCCACATCCCACCAATAAACCCCCACTCCCCCCCGTCACAGTCACTACCCCCCGTCCCACCAATAAACCCCCACTCCCCCCCGTCACAGTCACTACCCCCCGTCCCACCAATAAACCCCCACTCCCCCCCGTCACAGTCAATACCCCACGTCCCGCCAATAAAACCCACTCCCCCCCTCGTCACAGTCAATACCCCACATCCCACCAATAAACCCCCACTCCCCCCCGTCACAGTCAATACCCCCCGTCCCACCAATAAACCCCCACTCCCCCCCGTCACAGTCAATACCCCCCGTCCCACCAATAAACCCCCACTCCCCCCCGTCACAGTCAATACCCCCCGTCCCACCAATAAACCCCCACTCCCCCCCGTCACAGTCAATACCCCACATCCCACCAATAAACCCCCACTCCCCCCCGTCACAGTCACTACCCCACATCCCACCAATAAACCCCCACTCCCCCCCGTCGCAGCCAATACCCCACATCCCACCAATAAACCCCCACTCCCCCCCGTCACAGTCAATACCCCCGTCCCACCAATAAACCCCCACTCCCCCCCGTCACAGTCAATACCCCACGTCCCGCCAATAAAACCCACTCCCCCCCTCGTCACAGTCAATACCCCACATCCCACCAATAAACCCCCACTCCCCCCCGTCACAGTCAATACCCCACGTCCCGCCAATAAAACCCACTCCCCCCCTCGTCACAGTCAATACCCCACATCCCACCAATAAACCCCCACTCCCCCCGTCACAGTCACTACCCCACATCCCACCAATAAACCCCCACTCCCCCCCCGTCGCAGCCAATACCCCACATCCCACCAATAAACCCCCACTCCCCCCCGTCGCAGCCAATACCCCACATCCCACCAATAAACCCACCCCACCCCACTTCTCTCGAGTGTTGTGGGTGATTATTTCCTTACGGACACACACAGAACCCCCGAGTTTAGCCTCCTGAGCCACCCTCCCTTCCCCCACCCCCGCCAGGAGATGGATTCCACCCCCACCCCACCCAGTGTGCGGGGCATAGGGACAAGGTGCTGTCAGGGAGGGTGCAAACTGAGAGAGTGGGAGGGGGAGAGAGAGACAGAGAGAGAGAGAGAGAGAGACACAGACACAGAGAGAGAGAGAGAGACCCAGAGAGAGAGAGAGACACAGACACAGACACAGAGAGAGAGAGTACACGAGAGAGAGAGCTGGGGTCTCGAGGGGAACCTGCTGTGGGGATGAGGGGCTAGTGTTCCCCTCACCCCTTGCCCTCAGTTGAAGGAGCCTTGTAGAGCAGTGAGGGAGGCCCCCCCCATGTGTGCCCACACCAGGGTTAGAGTTGAATCTCCCAGACCCTGCCCGTGCTCCCCCCCCCCCCACCCAGCAGAGAGACGCTGTCGCTGCCCAGCACCCCCCTTACCGGCTGGGGAAGTACTTGTTGCTGTTGAGTAAACACGCTGCTCCATCCAGGGTGTGCCGGGTGTAGTCAATGGCAGGGCACTGAGGGCACAGACAGACAGCAACAACAACACACAGTCAGGTACGCTCACCCTCACACCGTGCACAGCACGATCCCACAAACGGCCCGGCTCATCGTATGGGGTGGGGCAGAGAGGGGCGAAGCTTCCCCCCCCCCTGCAGGTGGGAGAGTTTGAAAGGAGTGGGCCTACTTTAACGTGAGGTGGGTTGGGGGTCAGGATACGAGGGGACTTATTTTTTTTAAGAAAAGCAGAAGGTGGTCCCCGTGTGGAATGAGCCTTCCTGAGGAAGTGGGGGATGTGGGGACAGTTACAGCGTCTAAAAACACATTTGGATAAGGACGTGGAGAGAGAAAGGCTTGGCAGGATATGGGCAAGGGGCAGGACTGGTTCAGTTTGGGGATTAGGGTCGGCACGGACTGGATGGGCCGAAGGGTGTGTTTCTGTGCTGCGCGATTCTGTCGGAGGGAGACTGGGGGTCAGTGAAGCAGGGTGGGACGGGGTAGGGAGCCACGCCGGGTAGAACTCACCTCCTTGGGTGTCTTGTGTGCAGCACACAGGAAGATCCACTGCTCCGTTGCTGTCATCTGTGTACATGTGTCCGAGTGACACTCGCCCTGTGGGAGGGGGTGGGGGGGGGGTGGGGGGAGATAAACCAGGTCAGTCTCACCAGAAACAAGTCCACGGTGTCCATCCTCCATCCCGATCCCAGCGTCTCCTCCCTCCCAGTCCCTGTCTCTGTCGGGAGTTTATCCAGAAGCAGGGACGTGACTCTCCTCTCTCTCGCTTTCTCTAAGTGAGAGCCCCACGGGGGTCTGGGTCCAGAGATCTCCCCTGAGTTCCCCCATTTGGGGTTTCTCATGGACTCTCTCAGAGTGACAGCAACTGCCCCGCCCACTGCGGCCCCCCCACCCCGAAATACAGGCACCATTTCCCCGATGGAAACCCCCTTTGTAAGTGTAAACACCTCTATCCCTTCCAGCCTTCCCAGAGAGAGAGAGAGATACAATGCACACAGGTTAGGCAGGCGACTGCTCTCACAGACACGTGTGCGCGCACATGCACATACACACATGGACACGTGCGGGCAGTTGCACACACAGCCACAATACACACATATACAATGCATACACATAGACATGCGCACAGACAGGCACACCCACACGCGCGCGCACACAGACATGTACGCAGGCAGGTGCTCATGTACACACACACACGTACAGACAGGCATGCGCACACATACATACACACAGACACACACATATACACATAGAAACAGGCACGCACACACATACACACACACACAGGTACTTGCAAAAGCAGTCACAGTGCAAACACAGATGCTTCCACACACGTACACACATATACTCACAATGGCACAGATGTACACACACACATGCTCACACACATACAGACAGTTGCATACACACCCATGCGCACACGTGCAAACAGGCACACAGCCACAGTACACCCATGCACATGCAGACACACACACACGTACAAACAGGCACACAGCCACAGTACACCCATACACACACACACACGTACAAACAGGCGTGTTCACACACAATTAAAAAACATTGTCTTTTATTGATGGGGGCTACTCCTTGCTCCATGTGTGAACAGAGGTTGACTTCACCTGCAGTTTGACAGCCAGGTCATTGAGCTCAAGACAGAACTGCCTGCAATAAAACATGACAAACAAAAAGAGAAAAGAGACAGTCAACAGCTGGAGTGTGGTTTGGTGGCAGCGGGGGTGGGTGGGGTGCAGGGATGGGAAAAGCAAGGGTTTCGTGTATATACACAGAGCGTGCTCAGTGCCTGGAACGTGCTGCTAGAGGTAGTGGTGGTGGTGGTGGATACAGCAACAACGTTAAAGAGACACCTGGACAGATACATGAATAGAGGATACGGGCCGCATACAAGTCTGGGAAGGCATCGTGGGTCAGCACAGACTTGATGGGCCGAAGGGCCTGTTCCTGTGCTGTTCAGTTCTTTGTCCACCTCATAACTTGCTCTCTCTTCTGTCCTCACATGAACAGGGAAGTTAGCAAGTAAACGGACAGTGCAGACTATAGGAACAAACAGGTGCCACAGTAACGGGTCCCAGTGCCACATCACCTGTTAAGTGTGGAAACTAGCCCATTTACCGCTGGCCTCTGTTTTCTATGAACCAACCAATCTTCCCGACACACATGAGTGCGTCATCACCCTGCACTGTCAGCTCAGCAACCACTGGTGTGGCTCCATTTTCTCAAATGCCTTGTGTAAATCTAAATACACTACATCCACCAGTTCCCCTACATCCACACTGCACGTCGTCCTGACAGAATCCAAAGCTCAGACAGAAACCCAAGGCCCCACGGCGGGAACACAGTCTTACCGGAGATGCTCGTACTTCCAGACTCCCTCATCCTGCCCCTCTGGAGGCTCCAGAATTTTCTCGATGTCCGACGTATCGTCCCTTATGCTTTGCTGGATGTACTGTCCGTCATTTCAGCCGAAGTGGGGGGGGGGGGGGGGGGGGGGTCAGGGGGTGAGGAGAACGTGACATAAAGCAGAGTTACGCACGGTCGCAGAAATAAACAAAGCACGACTGAAACCGACTCTGTTCTTCAATAAAGCCTGACCCCTCCCCCCCCACTCCCAAACAATAAATAACAGAATTCAGGATCAGCCTCTTCAGCAAGGGCTACGAGTGCACGGTGCTCCGAGTGTGGGTCCAACCAAGGGGTTACGGAGACCGGGTAACTGTGCACGGTGCTCCGAGTGTGGGTCTGACCGAGGGAGACCGGGGAACTGTGCACGGTGCTCCGAGTGTGGGTCTGACCGAGGGGAGACCGGGGAACTGTGCACGGTGCTCCGAGTGTGGGTCTGACCGAGGGGAGACCAGGGAACTGTGCACGGTGCTCCGAGTGTGGGTCTGACCGAGGGGAGACCGGGGAACTGTGCACGGTGCTCCGAGTGTGGGTCTGACTGAGGGGAGACCGGGGAACTGTGCACGGTGCTCCGAGTGTGGGTCTGACCAAGGGGTTACGGAGACCGGGGAACTGTGCACGGTGCTCCGAGTGTGGGTCTGACCGAGGGGAGACCGGGGAACTGTGCACGGTGCTCCGAGTGTGGGTCTGACCGAGGGGATATAGAGACCGGGGAACTGTGCACGGTGCTCCGAGTGTGGGTCTAACCGAGGGGATATAGAGACCGGGGAACTGTGCACGGTGCTCCGAGTGTGGGTCTGACCAAGGGAGACCGGGGAACTGTGCACGGTGCTCCGAGTGTGGGTCTAACCGAGGGGAGACCGGGGAACTGTGCACGGTGCTCCGAGTGTGGGTCTGACCGAGGGGAGACCGGGGAACTGTGCACGGTGCTCCGAGTGTGGGTCTGACCGAGGGGAGACCGGGGAACTGTGCACGGTGCTCCGAGTGTGGGTCTGACCGAGGGGAGACCGGGGAACTGTGCACGGTGCTCCGAGTGTGGGTCTGACCGAGGGGAGACCGGGGAACTGTGCACGGTGCTCCGAGTGTGGGTCTGACCGAGGGGAGACCGGGGAACTGTGCACGGTGCTCCGAGTGTGGGTCTGACCGAGGGGATATAGAGACCGGGGAACTGTGCACGGTGCTCCGAGTGTGGGTCTAACCGAGGGGAGACCGGGGAACTGTGCACGGTGCTCCGAGTGTGGGTCTGACCGAGGGGAGACCGGGGAACTGTGCACGGTGCTCCGAGTGTGGGTCTGACCGAGGGGAGACCGGGGAACTGTGCACGGTGCTCCGAGTGTGGGTCTGACCAAGGGGTTACGGAGACCGGGGAACTGTACACGGTGCTCCGAGTGTGGGTCTGACCAAGGGAGACCGGGGAACTGTGCACGGTGCTCCGAGTGTGGGTCTGACCGAGGGGAGACCGGGGAACTGTGCACGGTGCTCCGAGTGTGGGTCTGACCGAGGGGATATAGAGACCGGGGAACTGTGCACGGTGCTCCAAGTGTGGGTCTAACCGAGGGGAGACCGGGGAACTGTGCACGGTGCTCCGAGTGTGGGTCTGACCGAGGGGAGACCGGGGAACTGTGCACGGTGCTCCGAGTGTGGGTCTGACTGAGGGGAGACCGGGGAACTGTGCACGGTGCTCCAAGTGTGGGTCTGACCAAGGGGTTACGGAGACAGGGAACTGTACACGGTGCTCCGAGTGTGGGTCTGACCAAGGGAGACCGGGGAACTGTGCACGGTGCTCCGAGTGTGGGTCTGACCAAGGGAGACCGGGGAACTGTGCACGGTGCTCCGAGTGTGGGTCTGACCGAGGGGAGACCTGGGAACTGTGCACGGTGCTCCGAGTGTGGGGTCTAACCGAGGGGATATAGAGACCGGGGAACTGTGCACGGTGCTCCGAGTGTGGGTCTGACCAAGGGGTTACGGAGACCGGGGAACTGTGCTCGGTGCTCCGAGTGTGGGTCTGACCAAGGGAGACCGGGGAACTGTGCACGGTGCTCCGAGTGTGGGTCTGACCGAGGGGAGACCGGGGAACTGTGCACGGTGCTCCGAGTGTGGGTCTGACCGAGGGGAGACCTGGGAACTGTGCACGGTGCTCCGAGTGTGGGGTCTAACCGAGGGGATATAGAGACCGGGGAACTGTGCACGGTGCTCCGAGTGTGGGTCTGACCAAGGGAGACCGGGGAACTGCGCACGGTGCTCCGAGTGTGGGTCTGACCGTGGGGAGACCTGGGAACTGTGCACGATGCTCCGAGTGTGGGTCTGACCGAGGGGAGACCGGGGAACTGTGCACGGTGCTCCGAGTGTGGGTCTGACCGAGGGGAGACCGGGGAACTGTGCACGGTGCTCCGAGTGTAGGTCTGACCAAGGGAGACTGGGGAACTGTGCACGGGGCTCCGAGTGTGGGTCTGACCGAGCGTCTCCTCACCTGCTGAACTGCCAGGGTACTGTCCATCTCGTCCAGCGATTCATCTGGCCAGCTGTAAAAATCCTGCAGCATGGAACAAGACCAGACCCAACTCTCAAAGACTGGCTACGTAGGAGAGAATGTCTCCTCACACAATACTGCGGATGAGTGGTGCACACAAGATCAAGACTCACAGACAGCTCCTCATAGATTCCCCACAGTGTGGAAGCAGGCCATTTGGCCCAACACGTCCAAACTGATCCTCCAAAGATTAACCCACGCAGACCCATTCCCCAACCCCATTACTCTACATCTCTCCCTGACCTAACTATTTAGCCAATCCCCACCCTAACCTGCACATCCCTGGGCAGTATGGGCAATTTAGCACGGCCAGTCCCACCCTAACCTGCACATCCCTGGGCACTACGGGACAATTTAGCACGGCCAATCCCACCCTAACCTGTACATCCCTGGGCACTACGGGACAATTTAGCACGGCCAGTCCCACCCTAAACTGCACATCCCTGGGCACTACGGGACAATTTAGCACGGCCAATCCCACCCTAAACTGCACATCTTTCAACTATGGGAGGAAACTGGAACACCTGGAGGAAACCCACACAGACACAGGGGAGCAGAATGTACAAACTGCACACAGACAGTCACCCGAGGGTGGGATCGAGCCCTGGTTCCTGGCGCCACGCGGCAGCAGTGCTAACCACTGAGACAATGTGCCACCCTACCCTGGAGGAGTCTAACCTCGTGCTGTCCCTGGGAGTGTTTGATGGGTGGGGGGGGCGGGGGGACAGTGTAGAGGGAGGTTTACCCTGTATCTAACCCCCTGTCCCTGGGAGTGGGGGACAGTGTAGAGGGAGCTTTACTCTGTATCTAACCCCCTGTCCCTGGGAGTGTTTGATGGGGGGGGGGGGGGGGGGGGGGGGGGGGGGACAGTGTAGAGGAGCTTTACCCTGTATCTAACCCCCTGTCCCTGGGAGTGGGGGACAGTGTAGAGGGAGCTGTACCCTGTATCTAACCCCCTGTCCCTGGGAGTGGGGGGACAGTGTAGAGGAGCTGTACTCTGTATCTAACCCCCTGTCCCTGGGAGTGGGGGGATGGTGTAGAGGGAGCTTTACTCTGTATCTAACCCCCTGTCCCTGGGAGTGGGGGGACGGTGTAGAGGGAGCTTTACTCTGTATCTAACCCCCTGTCCCTGGGAGTGAGGGAGTGTAGAGGGAGCTTTACTCTGTATCTAACCCCCTGTCCCTGGGAGTGGGGGGACGGTGTAGAGGGAGCTTTACTCTGTATCTAACCCCCTGTCCCTGGGAGTGGGGGGATGGTGTAGAGGGAGCTTTACTGTGTATCTAACTCCCTGTCCCTGGGAGTGGGGGGGGACAGTGTAGAGGGAGCTGTACCCTGTATCTAACCCCCTGTCCCTGGGAGTGGGGGACGGTGTAGAGGGCGCTTTACTCTGTATCTAACCCCCTGTCCCTGGGTGTGGGGGACGGTGTAGAGGGAGCTTTACTCTGTATCTAACCCCCTGTCCCTGGGAGTGGGGGGGGACAGTGTAGAGGGAGCTGTACCCTGTATCTAACCCCCTGTCCCTGGGAGTGGGGGACAGTGTAGAGGGAGCTTTACTCTGTATCTAACCCCCTGTCCCTGGGTGTGGGGGACGGTGTAGAGGGAGCTTTACTGTGTATCTAACCCCCTGTCCCTGGGAGTGGGGGGACAGTGTAGAGGGAGCTTTACTCTGTATCTAACCCCCTGTCCCTGGGAGTGGGGGGGACAGTGTAGAGGGAGCTTTACTCTGTATCTAACCCCCTGTCCCTGGGTGTGGGGGACGGTGTAGAGGCAGCTTTACTCTGTATCTAACCCCCTGTCCCTGGGAGTGGGGGGGGACAGTGTAGAGGGAGCTGTACCCTGTATCTAACCCCCTGTCCCTGGGAGTGGGGGACAGTGTAGAGGGAGCTTTACTCTGTATCTAACCCCCTGTCCCTGGGAGTGGGGGACGGTGTAGAGGGAGCTTTACTGTGTATCTAACCCCCTGTCCCTGGGAGTGGGGGGATGGTGTAGAGGGAGCTTTACTGTGTATCTAACTCCCTGTCCCTGGGAGTGGGGGGGGACAGTGTAGAGGGAGCTGTACCCTGTATCTAACCCCCTGTCCCTGGGAGTGGGGGACGGTGTAGAGGGCGCTTTACTCTGTATCTAACCCCCTGTCCCTGGGTGTGGGGGACGGTGTAGAGGGAGCTTTACTCTGTATCTAACCCCCTGTCCCTGGGAGTGGGGGGGGACAGTGTAGAGGGAGCTGTACCCTGTATCTAACCCCCTGTCCCTGGGAGTGGGGGACAGTGTAGAGGGAGCTTTACTCTGTATCTAACCCCCTGTCCCTGGGTGTGGGGGACGGTGTAGAGGGAGCTTTACTGTGTATCTAACCCCCTGTCCCTGGGAGTGGGGGGGACAGTGTAGAGGGAGCTTTACTCTGTATCTAACCCCCTGTCCCTGGGTGTGGGGGACGGTGTAGAGGGAGCTTTACTCTGTATCTAACCCCCTGTCCCTGGGAGTGGGGGGGGACAGTGTAGAGGGAGCTGTACCCTGTATCTAACCCCCTGTCCCTGGGAGTGGGGGACAGTGTAGAGGGAGCTTTACTCTGTATCTAACCCCCTGTCCCTGGGAGTGGGGGACGGTGTAGAGGGAGCTTTACTGTGTATCTAACCCCCTGTCCCTGGGAGTGGGGGGGACAGTGTAGAGGGAGCTTTACTCTGTATCTAACCCCCTGTCCCTGGGAGTGGGGGGACAGTGTAGAGGGAGCTTTACTCTGTATCTAACCCCCTGTCCCTGGGAGTGGGGGGGACAGTGTAGAGGGAGCTTTACTCTGTATCTAACCCCCTGTCCCTGGGAGTGGGGGACGGTGTAGAGGGAGCTTTACTCTGTATCTACTCCAGATTTGGGTGTCACCATCAACCTGCCTCTCAGTCCCAGCCTCTGCATGACCTGTCACCAATCGGCGCGCCCGTTTACCTGATGGACAGGCGCGCTGTCCAATGAACCTGTGGCCCATTCTGATTGACTGGCCTTGCGTCCAATCGGCAATGAGGGGAAAATCGGCGAATGGTGGGGTCAGCCTCGCTCACCCCAACTGATGGACACCCTCCCTGTCCAATGGAAACGCGATCCTGCCTCAGTCTGACAGAACCTTATCCAATAGGAGCGGAGGGTTCGCTCTGACCGACAGATTCCCCATCCAATCCAAGCACGTCAAGCCCCATACGTGACGTGAATCAATTGGAATTACCCTACGCCTTTGACGTACAGGTACTGCGTCCAATGGAAAACATTGCTCTCCGATGGACAGTCGCGCCGACCAATGGAACATCGGACCCGGACCCCCATGGCGCTGAGAGACAGCACCGCCGACCAATGGGCAACCTAGCCCCACCCCGTCAGCCGGTTGACCGACAGCCGCGCCGTCCAATCAGAGGAGGCACGAGCCCCTTGGAGGGCGGCGGCGAACCGTGTGGGCGGTTGGCGAAGGTGGAAGGGTCTCGCCGCCTCCGCGCCTCTCTGTTTCCGGCGGAGAGGCCGGGAGCCAAGCGGCCCGTTCCCGGGCCCGGAGTGCGAATGGAAGCGGAAGCAGGGAACGTCGCGGTGTTGACGGCGGCGGGAGGTGAAGCCGCTCCCTTTACCTGAGCTTTAGTCCCCGGCCGGTTCCTCCTGAGGGGGACGGTAGCCGCCATCGCCTGGCAGCCCGCGAGCTGATACCCGGATGTTCTTAAAGGCGCCCTCCCACACCCCATCGCCCCGCCCCCACCCACCATTTATTATCCGCCGACAGTAATTCATCTTAAAGGGAAAGTTTAATTTTTGGTTCTCTGTTTTCCCCCCAAAACTTTCGACTGTAAATACCATTTCTCCCCCCCCCCCCCCCCCCCCAACAACCCTCACTCTGTCTCTCTCTCTCTCTATTGCCACAACTAGAATATCATCGAAAAGTCCTTGGGGATGGGAAATCCACCCCTTGCCCAACCTACATGTGACTCCATTCCCCACCCACCCCCTCTCCCACTCACCACCCACCCCCTCTCCCACTCACCACCCACCCCCTCTCCAAATCACCACCCACCCCCTCTCCCACTCACCACCCACCCCCTCTCCCACTCACCACCCACCCTCTCTCCCATTCCCCACCCACCCCCTCTCCCACTCACCACCCACCCCCTCTCCAAATCACCACCCACCCCCTCTCCCACTCACCACCCACCCCCTCTCCCACTCACCACCCACCCTCTCTCCCATTCCCCACCCACCCCCTCTCCCACTCACCACCCACCCCCTCTCCAAATCACCACCCACCCCCTCTCCCACTCACCGCCCACCCTCTCTCCCACTCACCGCCCACCCCCTCTCCCACTCACCACCCACCCCCTCTCCCATTCCCCACCCACCCCCTCTCCCACTCACCACCCACCCTCTCTCCCATTCCCCACCCACCCCCTCTCCCACTCACCGCCCACCCCCTCTCCCACTCACCGCCCACCCTCTCTCCCATTCCCCACCCACCCCCTCTCCCACTCACCGCCCACCCCCTCTCCCACTCACCACCCACCCCCTCTCCCATTCCCCACCCACCCCCTCTTCCACTCACCGCCCACCCTCTCTCCCATTCCCCACCCACCCTCTCTCCCATTCCCCACCCACCCTCTCTCCCACTCACCGCCCACCCCCTCTCCCACTCACCACCCACCCCCTCTCCCACTCACCGCCCACCCTCTCTCCCATTCCCCACCCACCCCCTCTCCCACTCACCGCCCACCCCCTCTCCCACTCACCGCCCACCCCCTCTCCCACTCACCGCCCACCCTCTCTCCCATTCCCCACCCACCCTCTCTCCCATTCCCCACCCACCCCCTCTCCCACTCACCGCCCACCCCCTCTCCCACTCACCGCCCACCCTCTCTCCCATTCCCCACCCACCCCCTCTCCCACTCACCGCCCACCCCCTCTCCCACTCACCGCCCACCCCCTCTCCCATTCCCCACCCACCCTCTCTCCCATTCCCCACCCACCCCCTCTCCCACTCACCGCCCACCCCCTCTCCCACTCACCGCCCACCCTCTCTCCCATTCCCCACCCACCCCCTCTCCCACTCACCGCCCACCCCCTCTCCCACTCACCGCCCACCCCCTCTCCCATTCCCCACCCACCCTCTCTCCCATTCCCCACCCACCCCCTCTCCCACTCACCACCCACCCCCTCTCCCACTCACCGCCCACCCTCTCTCCCATTCCCCGCCCACCCTCTCTCCCATTCCCCACCCACCCCCTCTTCCACTCACCGCCCACCCTCTCTCCCATTCCCCACCCACCCCCTCTCCCACTCACCACCCACCCCCTCTCCCACTCACCACCCACCCTCTCTCCCATTCCCCACCCACCCCCTCTCCCACTCACCACCCACCCCCTCTCCCACTCACCGCCCACCCTCTCTCCCATTCCCCACCCACCCCCTCTCCCACTCACCACCCACCCCCTCTCCCACTCACCGCCCACCCCCTCTCCCATTCCCCACCCACCCTCTCTCCCATTCCCCACCCACCCCCTCTCCCACTCACCGCCCACCCTCTCTCCCATTCCCCACCCACCCCCTCTCCCACTCACCGCCCACCCCCTCTCCCACTCACCGCCCACCCCCTCTCCCACTCACCG
Organism: Hemiscyllium ocellatum; assembly: GCF_020745735.1. NCBI lineage: Eukaryota > Metazoa > Chordata > Chondrichthyes > Orectolobiformes > Hemiscylliidae > Hemiscyllium > Hemiscyllium ocellatum. Next base: position 85,254 of record NW_026867595.1, on the reverse strand, counting down.
CCCACCCTCTCTCCCATTCCCCACCCACCCCCTCTCCCACTCACCGCCCACCCCCTCTCCCACTCACCGCCCACCCCCTCTCCCACTCACCGCCCACCCTCTCTCCCATTCCCCGCCCACCCTCTCTCCCATTCCCCGCCCACCCTCTCTCCCATTCCCCGCCCACCCTCTCTCCCATTCCCCACCCACCCCCTCTCCCACTCACCACCCACCCCCTCTCCCACTCACCCCCACCCCCTCTCCCACTCACCACCCACCCCCTCCCCCATTCCCCACCCACCCTCTCTCCCATTCCTCACCACAACCCTGCCCACCAACCACCCCTCCCATTCTCCACCCACCCTCTCTCCCATTCCCCACCCACCCTCTCCCACTCACCACCCACCCTCTCTACCATTCTCCACCCACCCTCTCTCCCATTCCCCACCCACCCCCTCTCCCACTCACCACCCACCCCCTCTCCCACTCACCGCCCACCCCCTCTCCCACTCACCGCCCACCCTCTCTCCCACTCACCGCCCACCCTCTCTCCCATTCTCCACCCACCCTCTCTCCCATTCCCCACCCACCCCCTCTCCCACTCACCACCCACCCCCTCTCCCACTCACCGCCCACCCTCTCTCCCATTCCCCACCCACCCCCTCTCCCACTCACCACCCACCCCCTCTCCCACTCACCGCCCACCCTCTCTCCCACTCACCGCCCACCCTCTCTCCCACTCCCCACCCACCCTCTCTCCCATTCCCCACCCACCCCCTCTCCCACTCACCACCCACCCCCTCTCCCACTCACCGCCCACCCTCTCTCCCACTCCCCACCCACCCTCTCTCCCATTCCCCACCCACCCTCTCTCCCACTCACCGCCCACCCCCTCTCCCACTCACCACCCACCCCCTCTCCCACTCACCACCCACCCCCTCTCCCACTCACCACCCACCCCCTCTCCCACTCACCGCCCACCCCCTCTCCCATTCCCCACCCACCCTCTCCCATTCCCCACCCACCCTCTCCACCATTCTCCACCCACCCTCTCTACCATTCTCCACCCACCCTCTCTACCATTCCCCACCCACCCTCTCTACCATTCCTCAGCCACCCTTTCTCCCGTTCCTCACCACAACCCTGCCCACCAACCACCCCTCCCATTCTCCAACCAACCCTCTCTCCCATTGCCCACCCACCTTTCCCTCTCTTATTCCTCATCACAAACTCTTCTACCTACTCATCCCTCTCCTATTCCTCACCACCACCCACCCAATTCCACCACACCACCAAAACCCCCACCCCACCACCTTTCCCTCCCCCCACATACATGTCACATACGGGAGGAGGGAGGTGATTGAAGTGAGGGGAGGAGTGCCCAGAGAACTGTCAGCCAATGGAACAGAGCCGATGGGCTGAATGATTTGATTCTGTTCTGCAGGGACAATTCCCCCTGTCATTAGATCCACACTCCACATCTGACACCTTTCTGCCCTGACAGTGTCCAATCCCTCAGCACTGACCCTCCCACAGCACCCACTCCCTCAGCACTGACCCTCCCACAGCGCCCGCTCCCTCAGCACTGACCCTCCCTCAGCACTGACGCTCCCAGAGCGCCCACTCCCTCAACACTGACGCTCCCAGAGCGCCCACTCCCTCAGCGCTGACCCTCCCACAGCGCCCACTCCCTCAGCACCCACTCCCTCAGCACTGACCCTCCCACAGCACCCGCTCACTCAGCACTGACACTCCCACAGCGCCCGCTCCCTCAGCACTGACCCTCCCACAGCACCCACTCCCTCAGCACTGACCCTCCCACAGCACCCGCTTCCTCAGCATTGACACTCCCACAGCGCCCGCTCCCTCAGCACTGACCCACCCACAGCACCCGCTCCCTCAGCACTGACCCTCCCACAGCGCCCACTCCCTCAGCACTGAACCTTCCACAGCACCCACGCTCTCAGCACTGACCCTCCCACAGCACCCGCTCCCTTAACACTGTCTCTCCCACAGTACCCTCTCCCTCAGCACTGACCTTCCCACAGCGCCCGCTCCCTTAACTCTGTCTCTCCTACAGCACCCACTCCCTCAGCACTGTCTCTCCCACAGCACCCTCTCCCTCAGCACTGACCCTCCCACAGCATCCGCTCCCTCAGCACTGACCCTCCCACAGCACCCTCTCCCTCAGCACTGACCCTCCCACAGCACCCTCTCCCTCAGCACTGACCCTCCCACAGCACCCTCTCCCTCAGCACTGACCCTCCCACAGCGCCCACTCCCTCAGCACTGACCCTCTGACAGTGCCCAATCTCGCAGCACTGACCCTCTGACAGTGCCCGTTCCCTCAGCACTGATCCTCTGACAGTGCCCACTACTGCAGCACTGCCCCACTGACAGTGCCCACTCCCCCAGCACTCACCCTCCCACAGTGCGCACTCCCCTGGTACTGACCCTCTGACAGTGTCCACTCCCCTGGTACTGACCCTCTGACAGTGTCCACTCCCCATGGCACTGACCCTCTGACAATGTCCACTCTCCCTGGCACTGACCCTCTGACAGTGCCCACTCCCTCAGCACTGACCCTCTGACAGTGCCCACTCCCTGGCACTGACCCTCTGACAGTGCCCACTCCCTCAGCACTGACCCTCTGACAGTGCCCACTCCCTCAGCACTGACCCTCTGACAGTGCCCACTCCCCTGGTACTGACCCTCTGACAGTGCCCACTCCCTGGCACTGAAACAGATGAGGCAAAGTATTTTCTCCCAGCATGGTGCAGCTTTGGAACTGCAGCTGTGAGAGCATGGTGGGTGTGATTAGTTCTGGTCAAACGAGTGGGTGAGAGATTATCGGGAAGAGGCATTGGGAATAGGAAATGATTAATTCAGCCCCAGTCTTGTTAAGTGGCAGCAGCGGCTGAAGGTATTCACACAGTATTCCTCCTCTTGGCCCCACCCTGTCCTGCCTGATTGTACTGAGCCGACAGGCAGGACAGGGTGGGGCCAAGAGGAGGCATCAGGAGGTGGAGAGGTCGACAAATCCGAAACGTTGACTTCTACACTTCCTGATGCTGCCTGCCTTGCTGTGTTCCCCCAGCCTCCTGCCTGTACCTCCTGATGCTGCCTGGTCTACTGTGTTCTCCCAGCCTCCTGCCTGTCCCTCCTGATGCTGCCTGCCTTGCTGTGTTCCCCAGCCTCCTGCCTGTCCCTCCTGATGCTGCCTGCCTTGCTGTGTTCCCCCAGCCTCCTGCCTGTCCCTACTGATGCTGCCTGCCTTGCTGTGTTCCCCCAGCCTCCTGCCTGTCCCTCCTGATGCTGCCTGCCTTGCTGTGTTCCCCAGCCTCCTGCCTGTCCCTCCTGATGCTGCCTGCCTTGCTGTGTTCCCCCAGCCTCCTGCCTGTCCCTCCTGATGCTGCCTGCCTTGCTGTGTTCCCCCAGCCTCCTGCCTGTCCCTCCTGATGCTGCCTGCCTTGCTGTGTTCTTCCAGCCTCCTGCCTGTCCCTCCTGATGCTGCCTGCCTTGCTGTGTTCCCCCAGCCTCCTGCCTGTCCCTCCTGATGCTGCCTGCCTTGCTGTGTTCCCCCAGCCTCCTGCCTGTCCCTCCTGATGCTGCCTGCCTTGCTGTGTTCCCCCAGCCTCCTGCCTGTCCCTCCTGATGCTGCCTGCCTTGCTGTGTTCTTCCAGCCTCCTGCCTGTCCCTCCTGATGCTGCCTGCCTTGCTGTGTTCTTCCAGCCTCCTGCCTGTCTACTTTGGATTCCAGCATCTATAGTGTTTTTTTTGTTTCTAACTGTGATGGTGCAGAGATCAACATCTGCCCACATGGTAGCATCAGGTGACATTGGGACTCGGTTTGATCACAGGCAGGGCATTTTTACACTGGAGCGGGTCTGCAGCCCTGGTGTATTGACAAACACCAGCCTTTCCTGCGAAAAGCTCTGCTATTGAGGGCAGGCTCGTTAACTCTGAAAAGTAGAGAGACAGACATCAACTAGCTCAGGTAGGCACGGTGGCTCAATGGTTAGCACTGCTGCCTCACAGCACCAAGCACCTGGATTCAATTCCACCCTCAGGTGACTATCTGTCTGGGTGAAGCTTGCATGTTCTAGGCCCCACCCCTCCAGGACTGCATGGGTTTCCTCCGGGTGCACCGATTTCCTCCCACAGTCCAAAAGATGTGCAGGTTCAGTGGACTGGCCATGCTAAATTATCCTGTAGTGCTCAGGAATGTGCAGGTTAGGGTGGATTGGCCGTGCTAAATTGTCCCATAGTGCTCAGGGATGTGCAGGTTAGGGTGGGATTGGCCGTGCTAAATTGTCCCGTAGTGCCCAGGGATGTGCAGGTTAGGGTGGGATTGGCCGTGCTAAATTGTCCCCGTAGTGCCCAGGGATGTGCAGGTTAGGGTGGGATTGGCCGTGCTAAATTGTCCCCGTAGTGCCCAGGGATGTGCAGGTTAGGGTGGGATTGGCCGTGCTAAATTGTCCCATAGTGCTCAGGGATGTGCAGGTTAGGGTGGATTGGCCGTGCTAAATTGTCCCATAGTGCTCAGGGATGTGCAGGTTAGGGTGGGATTGGCCGTGCTAAATTGTCCCGTAGTGCCCAGGGATGTGCAGGTTAGGGTGGGATTGGCCGTGCTAAATTGTCCCCGTAGTGCCCAGGGATGTGCAGGTTAGGGTGGGATTGGCCGTGCTAAACTGTCCCCGTAGTGCCCAGGGATGTGCAGGTTAGGGTGGGATTGGCCGTGCTAAATTGTCCCCGTAGTCCCCAGGGATGTGCAGGTTAGGGTGGGATTGGCCGTGCTAAATTGTCCCCGTAGTGCCCAGGGATGTGCAGGTTAGGGTGGGATTGGCTGTACTAAATTGTCCCCATAGTGCCCAGGGATGTGCAGGTTAGGGTGGGATTGGCCGTGCTAAATTGTTCCATAATGCCCAGGGATGTGCAGGTTAGGGTGGGATTGGCCGTGCTAAATTGTCCCGTAGTGCCCAGGGATGTGCAGGTTAGGGTGGGATTGACTGTGCTAAATTGTCCCATAGTGCCCAGGGATGTGCAGGTTAGGGTGGGATTGTCTCATAGTGCCCAAGGATGTGCAGGTTAGGGTGGACTAACCATGGGAAATGTAGAGTAATAGGAATGAGGTAGGGGCGTGGGTCTGGGTGGGCTGCTGTTCAGAGGTTTGGTGCAGATTCAATGGGCAGAATGGTCTTTTTCTGGACTGTAGGAAATCTGTGATTGTATGACTCCAAAATTCATCTGCGTCCCAGCGTACTCACAACCCCGAAGGCCTCTCGCAATACTTACCGACTGTAAGCAGAGTTCTTTTCAAACTGACCACAGCCATTGTGTAACTGTAAAAACATCCAGGGAGATGGGTTTGAACATGTTTGTGAGAACTCCTCACCAGGAGACATTAGTCATGTTTTCAATGAAATTATCCATGACTTCATTGTTTCAACCTTAGTGTATGTCTGTACAATGTCAGGAACTGCAGCTTTGGGCTATGCAGCAGGAAACCAGACTGAATGGCTGTCATGTCTGGGCTTGCTTTTCCCAACTCCCACTATCCCACACTCTCTCCTTGTAGCCCTGTATTGATCCACAAACTAATCTCACTGCCCCACTCTCTCCCCATAGCCCAGTTTCACTACCAAATTAATCCCTCTGTTCTGCTCTCTGCCCATAGCCCAGTTTCAGTCCCCAAACTGATCACACTCCCCCACTCTCTTCCCATAGCCCTGTTTCAATCCCCAGACTAATTCCACTTTCTCCCCATGACCCTGTAACGATCCCCAACTCATCCTACTGCCCCACTCTCTCCCCATAGCCCTGTTTCAACCTCTCTCCCCATATCCCTGTATCGATCTCCAAACTAATCCCACTGCCCTGCTCTCTCCCCAAAGCCCTTTGTAAATCCCCAAACTAACCCCACTGCCCTGCTCTTTCCCCATAGCCCTGTATTAATCCCCAAACTAATCCCACTGCCCTGCTCTCTCTCCCCATGGCCCTGGTTCAATCCCCAAACTAATCCCACTGCTCCATTTTCTCAAAAGTTTTCTGCTGTCAATCACGAAACTAATCCCACTGTCCCTGCTCTCTCTCCCCATAGCCCTATACCCATCCCCAAACTAATCCCATTGACCCTGCGCTCTCCCCATAGCCCCATATTGATCCCCAAGCTAATCCCACTCTCCCGCTCTCTCTCCCCATAGCCCTGTATCCATCCCCAAACTAATTCCAGTGCTCCATTCTCTCCCCACAGCCTTCTATCAATCACCAACCTGAATCCCTGGGACACCTGCACTCACCAAACCCACCGCCCTGTGGCTGAATACTTCAACTCCCCCTCCCACTCTGTCAAGGACATTCAGGTTCCGGACCTCCTCCACTGCCAAACCGTTACCACCTGACGCCTGGAGCAGGAACGCCTCATATTCCACCTTGGGACCTTGTAACCACACGGGTTCAATGTGAATTTCAACAGACGCTTCATTTCCCCTCCCCCGGCATTATCCCAGTCGCAAGCCTCCAACTCGGCCCACCCTCCAGACCCATCCATCACTGCCCCCTCTGACCTATCACCTTTACCCTTACCTTCATCCACCTAAGCAACTGACCCAACATCCTGTGCAAGAGAGTTCCAAACAGCTACCTTACGTGGACATTGTCATCCTTCCTAACTTCTGCCCTGAACGGCATGGCCCTAATCCTCATGCCCATTCCCAAATTGTTGGCATTATTTCTGTCCTCTAATTTGTCATTTTTCACAGCTTCAAAGGATCCCTACAAGGTGTGAGCAGGCCATTCGGCCCATCAGGTTCCACAGCGACCCTTCCAAAGAGCAACCCGTTTTGAATCCCTACAGTGTGGAAGGAGGCCGGTTGTCCCTTCCGAAGAGCATCCCACCCAGACCCAAGCCCCTACCCTACATCCCTCCCACCGTAACCCTGCATTTACCATGGCCGAACTACCTAGCCTGCACGTCCCTGGGCACAACTGCTTAATTTGGCATAGCTAATCCCACTTAAAGTTGCACATCTTTGGGCTTGGGCTTACTTCAACCAAAGATAAAGAGGTGCAAAGGGCATGCACAATTGGGAGCTCGAAATGGAAACTGTCAAGGGTACATCCCATGTCCTTGAACCTGCAATGGGTTGGGAAGGGAAAGGGTTAACCCAAGATCCAGACTCATATCCCTTGGGTGTACTCTATCCAACTGCCTGCGGGGTCCTCGCCCTACATGATGGATCAGAGGATTTAACAGAAAAATTCCATAAGCTGTTAGATGCACATATGCCTCTGCAACAATAAAGCCGATGTTATTAATACGAGGTTTCATTTTTGTCTCTCTTTAAAGTAGAACAGGCAATTTAATTAACCGCCTGATAAACCGGTCCTTCGACGATTCCCCGCCCACAGGAGAGCGGCGGGGTTCTCATTCGATTGACGTTGATCACAGCCAATGGCGACGTGGATGGGCGGTGGCACGCCTGATCGACGTGGGGAACAGCCACATAGAAGGTGAGCCATCTGCGCCGTCGACCTATGGAAGCAGCGTGTCCGCTGGATGGGCGGGCATACAGTGATGGACGTGAACAACGACCAATAGAGAGACGCCACCGCCCAATTAGGCACAGCCGCCTTGTTTGAATGGGCGCAGTGCGACACACTGATTGATGTGAGGCAGAGGGACGTCAGCGTAAACGTCCAATGGAAGGTGGGGGTGGATGTTGATTGACGTGAAGGATAGCCAGTGGGAATTGGGATATCCTTGCAGCTGCCCAATGAGGAACGCCCGGCTCGCCAGGAGTGAGGTCTCACACGTATGGACGTGGCGTAGCCAATGGGAAGCGGGGATCTCCTCCCATCTGACAAATGAGGGACAGTACCCGGGAGCAGGGGGCAGGGCCTCATACGGATGGACGTTGATTGTAGCCAATGGAAATGGGGAAACCCTTTGCAAGCTGCCCAATGGTGGGACGGATCTATGGCCGGGGCGGGGCAATACACGGATGGACGTGAGATCTAACCAATGGGCTGGCGGTACGTCAACGCCGTGGCCCAATTAGGGAGACAGCGCCTGCCGGAGGCGGGGGCCGGGCGCACACTGACGGACGGCGGTGTTGACCGATGAGTCGGCGTGCGCGGTCGCCCAATGAGATGCACGCACCCGCCTGGCGGGGCGGGGAAAACAAAACGCCGCCTTGACGGACGGCGGTGGCGACCAACGAGGAGCCGGGATTCCGGGGCGTGCGCCTACCCCGCCCCCCGCTTAAGGCCAAATGGGGAGGCGGGACCGCGCTCTGACGGACGTGGTCCGTAGCCAATGGGAAAAAGGGATCCGTGCGGTTCGTCCAATGGCGAGGCAGGGTGTCTGTCGTCGTGGTGACGGGGCGGGTGGACCCGCCCTCCTCCTCCTCCTGGGTCGAAGCAGAGAAAGGGAGAGAGAGAGAGACCTTCACAACCTTGTGGACGGAGACATGTCCGTGATCGGAGCACAGAGGGCGGCCGGCAGGCTGCTGAGGAGCGCCAAGGTGAGGCTGCGGCTAGGTGGGGGTGGGGGAAGGGGCTGTGTCCCCCCCCCCCCGGCCTGGGGGTAGGGGCAGCAGCAGCAGCAGGGCAGACTGAAGCCTGAACCGGTAGGCCGCGGGCACCGTGAGGGGGGGGGAAGGGAAGAGAGAGGGGGGAAGGGAATGTGGGGGGAAGGATAAGGAGAGAGGGAAGGAATGAGGGGAGGGAATGGGGGTAGGGGGAAGGGAATGGGGGAAGGGAATGGGGGTAGGGGGAAGGATAAGGAGAGAGGGAAGGAATGAGGGGAGGGAATGGGGGTAGGGGGGAGGATAAGGGGAGAGGGGGAAGGGAATGGGGGTAGGGGGAAGGGAATGGGGGTAGGGGGAAGGGAATGAGGGGAGGGAATGGGGGTAGGGGGAAGGGAATGGGGGTAGGGGGAAGGGAATGAGGGGAGGGAATGGGGGTAGGGGGGAGGATAAGGAGAGGGGGGGAGGGAATGGGGGTAGGGGGAAGGATAAGGAGAGGGGGAAGGAATGAGGGGAGGGAATGGGGGTAGGGGGGAGGATAAGGGGAGAGGGAAGGAATGAGGGAAGGGAATGGGGGGAGTGGGAAGCACAGAATGTAGGGGAAGGGAATCGGGTGGGGGGAGCTCAATGTGGGGGAAGGGAATCGGGGGAAAGGTTAATGTAGGGAGAGAAGGAAAAGAGTGGGGGAAATGGGTGGGATGGAGGGAGCATGGGGGGACTGACATGGAAAGGGGGAGTGGAGAGATATAACGGGGGGGGGAGAAGGAAAGGAGGTAAGGGGCAAAGAGGGGGGAATGGCAATGAGGGGGAGCGGGGAGAGAGAAGGAAAGGGTGGGGGCCTGTGGGATTACAGTGAGGAGAGAAGGAAAGGGGAGAGAGAGAGAGAATGGGGGGTTAGGGAGAGGGGTATTGCAGGGGCAAAGAGAGAGCAGGGGGCTGGGTTTGGGTTAAGGAGAGGGGTGGAGGAAGAGGGGGAGAGAAGTGGGATGAGGAAGAGAGAAAGAAAGGGATGGAGTGGACTAGGGAATGGGGTGGAGGAGGGAGAGAGGTGGTGTTAGGAAAAGGGGGTTATCGAGGGGGCAAATGGAGAGCATAGAGAAAAGGGAATGGGGAGGGATAGGTGGAGGAGTTGCAGTAGGCCATGGGGTGGAAGAAGGGGAGGGTGGTTCGGGAGACAGGAACACTGAGGGTCAAAGGGGGGAGAGAGAAGGTTTTGGGGGGGTGGGGGGAGTGAGAGGAGGGATAACAAGTTGAGTTGGGATAGGAAGTGAGGTGGAGGTGGGAGAGAAAGGGGTGGGATGGGGGGTGGGATAGGGAGTGAGGTGGAGGTGGGTAGGAGGAGAGGGAAAGGGATAGAGAGGTGGTTAGTGGGAGAGTAGTTGAGGGGAAGAGGAGAGGATGAACAGGGGACGGGAAAGCGGAGGTAGAGGATTGGAGAAGGGAGGGGGTCAACGAAGGCAGGAATGAAAGAAGGGGAGGGGGAGAGTACTGGGTGTACGAGGAGAGGAGGGACAGCTTGGGAGGGAGCAGTAAGGAGGTATGGGATTGCAGGGGGTTTGGGGGGGTGGGGGGGGGGAGGTTGGAGGGGTGAGTAGACATGGGGTGTGCTGCACTGTCACAGTACCGATTCTGCCCTGATTATGGGCTTGGGTGCTGGCTCTGTTGATTCCCTGAGGCTTGTGCTTTGCCAGTGGCCCCGTGCTCACTCTCACTGTCTGTGTCTCTCGCCTGAGTGTGCTAGGGAAGGGCCACTTTGGTCTGGGTCTGTGTGTATCCTGTGAAAAGGACAGTAATGAAGCAACGTTTTTTTGCTGCTCTGTTATGTAAATGTTTGTGTGTCGATCCTCGTGGTGTGCTCTTAAAAAGACAGCCGGTGGGTGAGCTGTTTTCTGTTGACTGTCGGGATTTCCTGAGCCTCCCCAGCAAGTTCTATTCCTGATTTACTTTGCAGCTGTGTTCTGAGATGTCAAATGAAGGAGAGTTTCTCAATGCCTAGTGTAGAGAGAGAGAGAAATGCTAGAACATTGATCGCTGCAAATGTATGTAGCAGCCAACTAGTGGGCAGAGAGGTTAGGGACGGACATTCTGAGTGGGGTGGAGGGTAGGGGAAGAGGGTTTCACCGAGTTGGAGGGGGTGGGGAGCTGCGGAACTGGAGTTGCAAGCCAGCTGCCACGGTCGGAGCTGATTACTAAGCCCTGCCTGTGCCAAGTGAGCGCTGCCCTTCCAAGGCTTATCAATGTTTTTCAGTTTATCACCAACTTGCGGCTTCCAGCATCTGCTGCCTTTGTGCAGCAGTGCTTGAGCCAGGGATAGCTTATCAGGGAGTTAATACCACGATTAGACTCCAGATTTGCCCAGTCCGGGGAGAGGGAACAGGTTGTGGTCAAACACTCATTGAAAGAGAGAGAGCGAGCCTTTCTGGCACGTTTTTGAATGTGCGCGGTCAGGATAAGGAGATAACCTGGTAGCTTGGTGGTTTAATATGCTCCCTTTTTAGGGCAGATGAGAGTTAAGGCAAGGTGGTAATGTCACTGCACAACCCCAGGCTCCTGTTCTGGGGTGGGGAGTGGGACATGTTCAAATCCCACCAACACCGTATCTCAAAATTCAAATTCAATAGGGGTCTGGAATAAATAGCTAGCCTCCCTGTGAATTTTTGATTCGTTTAAAAAAAGAAGGAATAAAAAGACCCATCTGTCTTTATTCATTCATGGGACGAGGGTTGCACTGGCTAGGCCAGTATTGACTGTCCAGAGAGCAATTAAGGGGTGTACGATTATAGCATGTAAAAGGCACCTGGATGGGGACGTAAATAGGAAGGATTGAGAGGGATATGGGCCAGGTGCTGGCAAACGGGACTAGATTAGGTTAGGATATCTGGGGTTGGGCATGGACGAGTTGGGCCGAAGGGTCTGTTTCCGTGCTGTACATCTCTGCCTCTGACAGTCAACCACGTTGCTGTGGGTCTGGAGTCACATGTAGACCAGACCAGGTAAGGACAGCAGATTCCTCCCTGAGAGGTTAACCAATTCTCCTTCAATGAAGTGTGTGTGTGTGTGTGTGTGTGTGTCACAGAATTAGGCCATTTGGCCCATCAATTCTGCTCCATGACTGGGTTGTGGCTGGGATATTTCTCAACTTAATGATGTGCCCTCCGCAGCAGTGAGTCCCACAGATTCCCCACCCTCCTCTCTGTCCTGAAGGGTCGCCCCTTCCCTCTGAAGTCTATCATCCTCACCTGGTCTGGCCCATACATGATCCAGACCCATAGCCATGTGGTTGACCTTTAACAGCCCTTGGGGCAGCTAGGTCTGGGTGAATAAACGTTGGCCGGACCAGCCATGCCCACGTCCCAGGAGCAAATGCAGAAAGTAATCGGCTTTTTGAAGATACACGTAACTTTTCACTGCCCCCTTCCCCCACCATCCAGCTCTCTGCTTTAAAAGCCTGGGGATGAGGGGCTTGTTGTTGAAGACTCTGGGTCAGTACTCAGTGAGAGAGGGGGTGGGGGGGGGGAATTCTGATTGTAAGTTACAGAATACTGTAGGGGCCTAGGTGGAGTGGAGGTGAAGATGTTTCCACCAGCAGGAGAGACTGGGACCTGAGGGCACAGCCTCGGTGTGAAGGGACTGCCCTACAGAACGGTAGGAGGAGGAGGAGGGGGAATTTCTTCAGCCGGAGGGTGGGGAGTCTGTGGGACTCACTGCCGCTGAGGGGCTGTGGAGGGTGAGTCCCTGTGAGTCTTTAAGACCGAGATCGGTAGGTTCCTGATTAGTGAGAAGGTGATGTTGAGGGTTACATAGAGAAGGCAGGAGAATGGGGTTGACCAACTTGGGGGTGCAGAGCAGATGGAGTGGATGTCAGTGTATTTTGTCAAAGCAATCAGAGCAGGACTTGTACAGTTAGTGCTAGGGCCCTGGGGAGGTTGTCTGATAGAGACCTTGGGGTTCAGGTTCATTGTTCCTTGAAAATGCTGCCTTCATCAGTTAGAGCATTGAGTGCAGGAGTTGGGACTTCATGTTACAGGCCACCCCGTGTAAAGCACAGGCCACCTTTCGGAGTCCTGTGGACAGTTCTGGTCACCCGGCTTTGGGAGGGATCTCGTTAACCTCGAGAGGGTGCGGAAAATGTTTGCCAGGATATTTCCTAGGCTGGAAGGTTTGAGTTATAAAGAGAGGCCTGGACAGGCTAGGACTCATTTCCCTGGAGCTTGAGGGGTAGCTTAAAGGTTTATAAAATCATGAGGGGCACAGATAACAGCGAGGTTTTTTTTTCTCTCCCCTGGAGTGGGGGGGGGGGTCCAAAACTAGAAGGCATAGGTTTAAGGTGAGAAGGCAAAGATTTAAAAACGGGAGGTAATTTATTCACGCAGAGGGCGGTGCGTGTCTGGGCTGAGCTGCCAGAGGAAGTGGTGAAGGCGGGTACGCGTACATCATTTAAAAAGACATCTGTGTGAGTGCACGGTTGGGAAAGGTTTAGAGGGATGCGGGCCAAGCGCTGATAAGTGGGACTGGTTCAGTTTGGCTGGCACTGACGAGTTGGGCTGAAAGGCCTGTTTCTGTGCTGCATGACTCTACGGAGCTAATCTCTGCCCCTGTGGCGTTGAGCAGCATGCTCTCCGTTCCATCTCGGGGAAGCAGCCCGCCTCAGTGTGACTCACTGAGGAAAACTTCCCAGGAAGCCGGAGAGGGTGGGCACTGTCCCAGAGACAGCTGGGGGAACTCGGCTCTGGCAGCATCAGTGGAGAGAGAGGAACGGAGTTAACATTAACCTGTGTCCGGTGACCCTGTCTCAGCACGGGCGGAGGTGCGTTTGGATTCATGTATGAATGGCACGTGGAATCTCGCAAGTTGTGGAGAGAATTTATTTTTGTAACTGCCTATATTTAAGTCTTTGTGCCCCAGTAAATATTTTGCAGGACTGATTTAGAGAGGGCCAAAAAAAAACCCATCAGAGTGGTGTTCTGTTTTTAGACAATTGTGGACTGCAGTCAAATGTCCAAAAGTTATACTGACAGCAGCGAGGGTCTGTGACAGTGTGTTCCTGTTAGTTACGGTGAAGGAGGGATTATGCTGTCTGGACCACAACATTGCAGAGAGCTGGGAAATATTACAGCGCAGTCAGTGTCAAAGCTGAGCACAGCCCGTGCTGGCTGGCTGACACTGACCCCACATTCTCCATCACCTTGAGCTTAAAATCTGATCCAGGGTGTTTCGCACAAATGTTGGTCAGTATATAAGGGTTGGCTCGGTGGTTAGCACTGCTGCCTCAGCACGCCAGGCACCTGGATTTGATTCCACCATCGATCAGTGTGGAGTTTGCATGTTCTTCCCCACTACATCTACATAGGTATCCTCCAGTGCTCCAGTTTCTTCCCTCAGTCCAGGGATGTGCAGGTTAGGGTGGATCAGCCGTGCTAAATTGTCCCGTGGTGCCCGGGGATGTGCAGGTTAGGGTGGGATTGGCCATGCTAAATTGTCCCGTAGTGCCCTGGGAAGTGCAGGGCAGGTTAGGGCGGGTTAGCCCTGCGAAGTGCAGGGTTATGGGGATAGTGTGGTAGGGAGGGGGTTCCAGAGCTCAGTAGCCAGACAGCAGAAGGGGCAGGTACAGATGATGGTGCAGTGTTAACTGGAGAGGGGTGCAGGAGAGGCTGGAAATGGACTGAGTGATGTTGCCAGACACAGTTAACGTTCGGATCTGGCTGGGATAAGTTCTGTCGCGTGCATTCCCGGCCCCTCTGTGTCTGTGTCTGCTCCCAATCAGGTCGTCATGTGGCAGCAGAGTTGAGGGGCTAGCTGGGGGCTGGTGCAAACTGCAGGGGGTGCTTGTGACTTCCTTCGGCAAAAGGGAGGACTGCAGACGCTGGAAACCAGAGTCTAGTTCAGAGTGGTGCTGGAAAAGCACAGCAGGTCGGGCAGCATCCGAGGAGCAGGAAAATCGACCTTTCAGGCAAAAGCCCTTCATCAGGCTTGTGACTCCGTTGGCCAGCGTGGCTAAATTCGACCACACAGCCATCAGAACAATCGATCTATCCTCACTAGTGATCTGTGCATGCAGTGCTGGTGATGGGCCTGGGGTAGCCATGATCGCCTCCCCCCCCCCCCACACTCCTAACGGTCTCCATTTTGCCCTAAGCAGGTCGTACCCTCTCTGCACACCTTGAGGAATTTGTTTCGGAGTGTAGTCGGTCATTGGTGTGAGACCCAGGTGTGGCAGCTGTTTTTTTAAAATCTTACAGGTCAACCAGCAAGAGAGCAACCCACTTCCTCCGTCTAATCCTTTTTGAAATTTCCCCTTCCCCTTCCTCCTCACCGCATCTCGTTCGCGTTTCTGCGAGGGCTTGAAATCCCTGGTCTGCAGGAGGAACAGGGAGCACTGCTGCACCGATGGTCAGGGGAGTCCCTTTCTTGTCGGCTGTTTGCTCATGGCAAGGTGTTTAATTAGCGTACGTTCAGAGTGGTTCGTCCTGAAATTTATAGAAATTGCCAATTCTTCCTGTCCACTGTTCGTGTGGTAGCGGTCGCCTTCGTCCCCTTTCATGGGCATTGCGTTTTGTCATCCTCTATTGTTTGTCACCCCCTCTGACTGAGTTACTTGATCGTCCGTTGTTTCAGAGGGCAGCTAAGAGGCGTTGCTCTGAATCTGGTGTCTCTTGTAGGTCAGGCTGCTTAGAATCATAGAATCCCCGCAGTATGGGAACAGGCCGTTCAACCCAACAAGTGCACACACCAACCCTCTCAGAATATGGCAAGGTGCCCTTCCCTCAAAGGAGGGCATCAGTGAAGTAGCTGGGCTTTTGTTCATTTGTGTTTTCTTAACGGTGGTTTCCCAGTGGCTGAGACTCTGTTTCCGATTCCAGACTGTGTTAACAGGAGATTGAATGCAGCAGCTGCTATAGAGGGCTTTGAACCCACCTCACCAGAGGACGCGCCTGGGTCTCTGCGGAGTCCTGGTAGCTGGCCAGTCTGGCCATCGTGACATTTAAAATAAAATTGATAATATTTCGGCACGGTGGCACAGTGGTTAGCACTGCTGCCTCACAGCGCCCAAGACCCGGGTTCAATTCCGGACTCAGGCGACTGACTGTGTGGAGTTTGCACGTTCTCCCTGTGTCTGCGTGGGTTTCCTCCGGGTGCTCCAGTTTCCTCCCACAGTCCAAAGATGTGCGGGTCAGGTGAATTGGCCATGCTAAATTGCCCATAGTGTTAGGTAAGGGGTAAATGTAGGGGTAGGAGTATGGGTGGGTTGCGCTTCGGTGGGTCGGTGTGGACTTGTTGGGCCGAAGGGCCTGTTTCCACACTGTAAGTAATCTAATCTAATCTAATCTAATCTCGTTCAGACACATCTGCACCAGTGCACATTTCCGTCAGTCATAAACAGGAGGCAGAGTGCCTATCGGTGTCAACGTAAGGGGACATTAACAGACTGCATTGTCGGGTTCCACGTTACCAGGGAACCTTTTAGGTTTACCTTTTGTGTGAGAAGCGATGACCCCTCAGTGTTGAGGAGGTTCTCGTTTACATTGTGCAGTTTTGACTCTGGGGACAGAAGTTTTCCCAACTAGGAAGGGGTGGGGGTGTGGCAGTATTAATCTCAGCAGGGATCAGACCCCTATCAGCATCAGGAGGGGAGATGGGACCAAGTTGGGGAAGGGGAGGGTGGTGGGGCAGCACCCTTAGGGCTGGGGTGGGAGAGAGAGAGGGAGACTGTGTGTATTTTGTTAGCTGTTCCCTCTCTGCCCAGGCCTGGGTGAGTGTACTAGTAAGTATCCTGATGACTCACGGGGCGTTCGGAGTACAGAGCACAGGAAGACAAGAGCCCGACTGGTTCCCAAGTTCAGAACCAGGGTCCAGAGTTCACAGCCCGCCGATGTGACTCGGCTGTGGCCCACGCCCTGGGTTTCCGAACCCCGTCAGCCTCTGGCTGACTCCCCTGCTCCCCCCCCAGCCCCCCCTGTCTGACTCCTCCTCGGTTTGATTCGCCACTCAAAGGGGCAGTTGCGAGTTGACCCTGTCACTTTGCAGTCTGATGTCATGCCCAAACATTTTCTTGAGTTCTTGAGCAACCCTGCATTATTGAAAAATCGTGTTTTAGAAACGGCGCTTAAAGTGTTGGCGATGTCATCGCGTTACAGCCAGCGCTGGCTGTAAAAGTCCATGCTGTCGAAACAGCATCCCGTTAGTCAGTCATTAACGGGGATCTTGCTGTAATGTAATTGATGTGTTATAAAGGAATGACCTGCACTGTATTCCATTCTCAGCTTCAGCAAAGATGTTGTTTCAACTTGTGAATCTTTTCTGAGCCCTATCAAGGAGGTGATGAAA
The DNA here is from genome assembly GCF_020745735.1 of Hemiscyllium ocellatum. Taxonomy (NCBI): domain Eukaryota; kingdom Metazoa; phylum Chordata; class Chondrichthyes; order Orectolobiformes; family Hemiscylliidae; genus Hemiscyllium; species Hemiscyllium ocellatum. Next base: position 68,422 of record NW_026867595.1, on the reverse strand, counting down.
ACAGAACTTGCTGGAAGAGCTCTAGCAGCATCTGTGGAGAGAAATCGGAGTTAACGTTTCAGGTCCAGCGACCCTTCCTCCCTCCGACCTGAAACGTTAACTCTGATTTCTCTCTCCAGATGTTTCCAGACTTGCAGAGCTCTTCCAGCAGTGTCTGTTTTGACTTCTGGCTCACAACATCTGCAGGTTTGTTTTCTCATCCAGTTTTTGCAAGGATGCTTTTCCAGGGTTGGAGGGCTTGAGCTACAGGGAGAGGCTGAACAGGCTGGGGCTGTTTTCCCTGGAGCGTCGGAGGCTGAGGGGTGACCTGAGAGGTTTATAAAATCATGAGGGGCATGGATCGGGTAAATGGGGGGGAGGGAGGAGAAAGGGAGGACTGCAGATGCTGGAGATCAGAGCTGAAAATGTGTCGCTGGAAAAGCGCAGCAGGTCAGGCAGCATTCAAGGAGCAGGAGAATCGATGCTCCGGGCGTGAGCCCTTCTTCAGGAATGAGGATGCCCGAAACGTCGATTCTCCTGCTCCTTGGATGCTGCCTGACCTAAATGTGGTATTATAGCATCTAAAAGACATCTGGATGGGGACATGAATAGGAAGGGTTTGGAGGGATGTGGGCCATGTGCTGGCAAATGGGACTAGTCCTAATGGGGAATATCTGGCTGGCATGGATTAGCTGGTCCAAAGGCTGTGAGACTCTGACCCCGTGGAGGTAGGTGGTAGAATATAACCTGCCATGATGGAAGGTAAATGATCCACTTCTCCAGTTTGAGTTCCTTTTCTCTGGAAAATCACAGCGTCCGGTCCAAGTCGTCACCCTTCTGAAGAAGGGCGAGTGGACCCAAAACATTTGTCTGTCTGTCTGTCTCGACAGTGTAGTGGCTGGAAAAGGACACAGGTCAGGCAGCGTCCGAGGAACAGGATGTTTCTGGGAGGAGACCTTCATCAGGAATGATACCTGTGGGTTGGGGTTGAAAGATTAATGGGAGAGGGGTGGGGGTGAAGGTAGCTGGGAAAGCGATAGGTGGATGAAGGTGATAGGTCGGGAGGGTGTGACGGACTGGTCTGGGAGGTGGTGCCAAGTTGGAGGCTTGGGACTGGGACGATGCAGGGGGAGGGGAGATGAGGAAGCTGTTGCAATCTGCCTTGATCCCGTGTGGTTGCAGAGTCCTGAGGCGGAAGAGGAGGCGTTCTTCCTCCAGACGTTGGGTGATGAGGGAGTGGTGGTGGTGGAGGAGGAGGCCCAGGACCTACATGTCCTTGACACAGTGGGAGGGGGGAGTTGAAGTGTTCAGCCACGGGGCGGTGGGCTTACTGGGTGTGGGTGTCCCAGAGATGTTCTCTGGAACGGCCCGCAAGGAGGCGTCCTGTCTCCCCAATGTAGAGGAGACCACACCGGGTGGTCTTATTGTCAGACTGTTAATCCAGAGACCCAAGCAATGTACTGGGGACCCTGGCACGGCACGTGGTGGGATTTGAAGCTGATAAATTAAAAGTCTAACAATGACCATGAAACCGTTGCCAATTGTCAGTAAAACCCATCTGGTTCACTCGTATCTTTTAGGGAAGGAAACTGCTATCCGTACCTGGTCTGGCCTACACGTGACTCCAGACCCACAGCAATGGGGTGGACTCTGCAACTGCCCTCTGGGCAATTTGGGGATGGGCCTAGACGCCCTCATCCTATCAATGAATTTTTTTTTAAACATTGACTGGGTTGTGACTCTGCACTGAGGCTTTGCCTGGTTAGGGCTACAGGGGAAAGGTAGAGGTGAGTTGTTTAGTGTGTGTGTGTGTGTGTAGGGGCTGGAAGGGGTTTAGGTAGCAGAGTGAACCGAGGGGTCAGGGCCCCCTGTTCCCTTCCTCACAGTGAGGACTGTGTTGGGCTGGCCTGTCCGATTGCGGAACACCCTGACAGCCAGTAGATCTGAGCTCGATCCTGTTCCCTTGTTGAGGTGGTGGTGTGCTGTCTCTTTGACCCACTGCCGTCGGTGTAGCAGCCGTCAGCCCTGTGATCTCCGGTGTGGGTTCGCCTTAACGGGCCTGACTGACTGCGGGGAGCGTATGGTCCCATAGCAAGCCCTGCCCCTCCTTTGCACAGTGCACATTTCAACGGGACCTGAAGTTATTGTCATGACATTGTGATTCTGACAGGCCAACCCCCCCCCCCCCCCCACCTTCCCTTCCCTTTGAGCCAATCAGTCAAGTTTACTTTAATGGGAATATATTTGTTCATGGCTGGCTCACCTCCAAGAGCAATGCTGTTTGAGAGGAATTGTCCGCATTCCCTTTCTGCAGAATGTCACTCTGTCCTCTGTTTCATCCCTCGTCCCGGGGGGGAGGGGGACGAATGTATCGTGATGGGGCTGCCCCAGCCTCTGCGATTGGTGGGGGGGGGGGAAAATAGGCGGAGAATGATACAGCCTTCCTGAAGTAGACCCAGGGGCTCCCTCCTCCAGTAGGCAAGACTCCAACTAGATCTGTGTAACACCTCATCGAGCAGAGTTTAACCGTGATTGAGGGGGGAGTGCAGGAAATATCCAGGAAACAGCCAGCGAAATGCCGGAGGAGAAGTTAGAGTGTGTGAACAGTGCGAATTGGAGAGAGCTTAATAAGTCAAGACTGCCGATGGGGGGTGGGGTAGAGGAACGGAAACGGTTGGGGGACTGCGAGGGGAGGGAATGTATGACTGCGCAAATAGCCAGGAGGTCAGACAGCACAGAAACAGACCCTTTGCTCCAACTAGTCCCACACCTGCCCCTTCTCCATCTCCCTCCAAACTTTTCCCTATCCGTGTCCTTATCCAGCGTCTTTTAAACGTGGTTACTGTCCCCACTTCCTCAGGAAGCTCGTTGCGCACACGCACCACTAGAAGAAAACATTGTCCCTCGTGTCCTGTTTAAATCTTTCTCCTCTTCCCTGAAACCTATGCCCCCTAGTCCCCACCCTAGGGAAAAGACCCTTGTCATTCACCTGATCTATGTGTCTCATGATTTTACAAAGCCACAGTAAGGTCCACCCCTCAGCTGCCTACAGTCCAGTGGGAAAAATGTCCCAGCCTTTCCAGTCTATTCTCTCTCGAATTCTCTGTGCCCGGTGACATCCTGTGACTGTATGTTCTCCAAAACACAGTGAAGGATGTTATAGAGGTGCTGGGGTGGACAAAGTTAAAAATCACAGGACACCAGGTGAGAGTATTTGGAAGCACTAGCTTTCGGAGTGCTGCTCCTTCCAGGTATCTGTGGAGCAGGACCATAAAACACAGAATTTATTAGCAAAGATTGCAGTGTTATACAACTGAAATGATATGATTCACAAACCGAGATTGCTTTAGTCTTTTAGAACGGGTTGCAGGTTTCTGTTCGTTAACGTGTAAATCCCAGAACTACTTTCAAGTCACGATAATTTGAGGTTTTACTTTTAAGTGATATATCAGTTCAGACATTGTGTTAAAGGTGTGACGTTATAGTCTGTCTGTAGCCCAACCTTGAGCCAGACTGGTTCTGTATCCAAAGTAGGAATTTATGAAACGTCATGTGGATTGACTGCCAGCAGACTGTGTGCCAGTAGAAAGTGATCTCCAGCATCTGCAGTCCTCCGAGTTGAGAGCGTGGTGCTGGAAAAGCACAGCAGGTACAGGCAGCATCCAAGGAGCAGGAGAATCGAATGCAGATTGTGTGCGGTTTGAGCAAAGTAGAATATATCTGCAAATGCACATTCACCCATAGACACGTGTGTGTGTGTGTGCACGCAGGAGAGAGTGCGAGTGTATGTTTGCCTGTGTGTGTCTGAGAGAGCGCATGTGTATGAGAGAGGGTCTGCACTGTTTTAAGAATGTAGTGTAGTGGGGTCACCTGTAGTGTGACATGACCTCACGGTCCCAAGTATAGGAGTTGGGATGCCATGTTGAGGGTCTGCAGGATGTTGGTGAGGCCTGTTCGGGAATACTGTGAACAATTCAGGTCTCGCTTCTCTGGCAAGGGCGTTATTAAATTGGAGAGAGTTTGGAAAAGATTGACAAGGACATGGCCAGGGCTGGCTGATATGAGTTATAGGGAGAGAATGGGACTTTGTTCCTTGGAGTGGAGGAGGTGACATGTAAAGGTTTATAAAATTGAGGCATATTGTGAAAGCTAATAACCAAAGGTCTTTTACCTGGGGTGATGGAGTCCAAAACTAGATTTATTGTTAAGGTGAGAGGCAAAAGGGAGCCAAGGGGCAACGTTTTCTCCCAGTGTGGTTCGGATGGTGAATGGTGGTACGGGAACGAGAGGGGTCTGCGCCAAATGCCGACAAGTGGGGCTAGTTTAGTTGGGGAAGCGAGTAGGGCTGAAGGGTCTGTTTCCGAGTTGAAGACTCTTCTGATTACAGATTGATGGGGTACTTGACCAGGACGTTTCCCGGCACATTCTGGCACTTTGGGAGGGTTTGGCGATCTTTGTAACCCCCCCCACAACCCAAAGCACCCAGCCTCTGTGATCACTGCTTTCCACGGTCTCGTCAATACTAAATGGATTTTAATAAAAGGTTTTGTGTGTGTCTCTCTCTCTCTGTTTTACAGAACACTGCGTGTGTTGTAATCGCTGCGAGGAATGCAAGTTCCACAACGGTGAGTCGTTAAAATCTTCGGCAGCCCCCAGCGAATGGGCGGTGTTTTCAAACCCCCAGACCCGTGAGCCCCTCTCCTCCGGTCCTTCTCTTCTTCATCCACCTCTGCTGCCTCCTGTCCTCATCGGCCCACCACCCCCTATCATCCTCCTATGTTCGATCAACCACCCCGCTCTGTTCCTTATGTTCTGTGCTGTCCCTTCCCGCCCCCACCTCCGGCCTGCGTCGTGCGAGATCTCTAACGGATGCTTCGCTGTTCTGCCCCCTCCAGAACCTGAAGGATGTCCTCGCTGAGATCATCCCCAAGGAGCAGTCAAGGATCCGAGCTTTCAAAAAGCAGCACGGCCAGACGGTCATCGGGCAGATTAACGTCGACATGGTACGGATTCGTGTGCTCCCGCAGGGTGGGCCGTGTTCGTGTTTCGTCAGTCTGGCGGGCACAGTCCGGCCTGTTGTTTCCTGGGACCTGGTCCTCTTCCATCTTTGAGAGAGAGAGAGAGGGAGTGTGGGCGCCTTCACTGAGGCAAAGCTGCAACCCAGTGGGGTGCCAGGGCCTTGGCTCGTGTGTGTGTGCGCGCGTGCGCCTGTGGGGTAGGGTGTTCTGGGGCAGTGGGGCCAGGGTCATCCCTGGTCAGCATTCACCAAGCGATGCCTGGGGCACGTGATTCACCTCCTCCCGGTCGGGAATCTAACCCCCCAGCTCTCGCCCCCCGCACTGAGGGCGGCGTGTTGCTCATGTTGACTGAGGTGAGGAAGAATGTCTCGGGATCCCTCTGCCCCACCCCCACCCCCACAGGAAGGTGTCACGGCCAGTTTGTTAGATCAGTCCGAGAGAGAGCTGATCCCTTGTGGATCAAGGGGTATGGAGAGAAAGGGGGAATGGGATACTGAGATTGCAGGATCACCCACGATCATATGGAATGGTGGACCTGGCTTGATCGGCCAATTCTTATTATCTATGTTTCTAATATTACCAATGTTAATTAATTATTGTACCTACTAATCATCATTGTCATAGGGAGGGTATGATTAAACTCAAGAGGGTTCAGAGAAGATTAGAGTGGAGCTGGAAAAGCCCAGCAGGTCAGGCAGCATCCGAGGAGCAGGAAAATTAGATTAGATTCCATGCAGTGTGGAAACAGGCCCTTCGGCCCAACAGGTCCAGACCAACCCACCCAGACCCATTCCCCTACGTTTACCCCTGACTAATGCACCTAACACCGCAGGACCATTAGCATGGCCAATTCACCCTAACCTGCACGTCTTTGGACTGTGGGAGGAAACCCACGCAGACATGAGGAGAGTGTGCAAACTCCACACAGACAGTCACCAGAGGCAGGATTTGAACCTGGGTCCCTAGCGCTGTGAGGCAGCAGTGCTAACCACTGAGCCACCGTGACATTTCAGGCAAAAGCCCTTCCTCAGGAGTTCATAGCTCTTTGGAAGAGATTTCCCGGGATGTTGCTGGGGCTGGAGGGTTAGAGTTATAAGGAGGGACTTTCCTCAGAGGACTGTAGGAGGCTGAGGGGTGACCTTACAGAGGTTTCTAAAATCACTCTGGGCTTGGACAAGGTGCATGGCAGGGGTGTCTTCCCCAGGGTGGGGGAATTTCAAGACATGGGGGGCATATGTTTAAGGTGAGAGGAGAAGATTTAAAGACGTGAGGGGCAACTTCTTTCGTACAGCAAGTGGTTTGTGTGTGGAATAAACGTCCTGAGGGAAGTGGTGGTTGAGGGTACAGTTACAGCGTTTAAAAGGCTCTTCAATAAGTAGATGGATGGGGCGTGGGCCAGGAAGTGGGGCAGGTGGGACTAGGTCAGATTGGGTTAAGGGTCGGACCAGTTGGACTGAAAGGTGTGTTTCCGTGCTGGACGACTCTAAGTTCATGAACAGGAAGGGTTTAGAGGGACGTGGGCCAGGAGCTGGGTCAGGTGGGACTAGGTCAGATTGGGATATCTGGTCACTGTGGACTGATTGGACTGAAGAGTGTGTTGTGTATGTGATGTGTGTCGTCGTGAGGTCTGTTTTCTGATCATCTGTGCCCCCCACCCCTCCTCACGGTCTTATTGTGTTAACCAACCCAGCCTCATTCACATGTCAACACCACTCTGATTTGTGAGGCAGTGGGTCTCTCTCTCTCGCTAGGTGTGTCTGTGTGTCTGTGTGTCTGTGTGTCTGTGTGTCTGTGTGTCTGTGTGTCTGTGTGTCTGTGTGTCTGTGTGTCTGTGTGTCTGTGTGTCTGTGTGTCTGTGTGTCTGTGTGTCTGTGTGTCTGTGTGTCTGTGTGTCTGTGTGTCTGTGTGTCTGGCTGGAGATCAGAGCTGAAAAATGTGTTGCTGGAAAAGTGCAGCAGGTCAGGCAGCATCAAAGGAACAGGAGAATCAACGTTTTGGGTATAATCCTGAAGAAAGGCTTATGCCCGAAACGTCGATTCTCCTGCTCCTTTGATGCTGCCTGACCTGCGCTTTTCCAGCAACACATTTTTCAGCTCGCGCCCACTCTCCGTGTTTGGCTGTCGCGCCCCCGCTCGCGCACTCTGTCTCGTTTGTAGATTGTACCTGTTACCCGTTTAATAAGGGTGTGTGTGTGTGTTAATTGACCGGCTTGCCCTCCTCTGCAGGTGTACGGTGGCATGCGAGGAATGAAGGGCCTGGTGTATGAAACATCCGTGTTGGACCCTGAGGAGGTACAAAGCTGCTGCTGGTGAAGGTTCTCTGCACGCGCTGGGGTACCGGGAGGTGGGGGTGGGAACGGGTAGTGCACCACGGGCAATGCCAACCTGTCCTGGTCTGTAATTGAGCTCTCACCCGACCTTTAAGAGGGGCCAACGCGGTCAGGCTCACTTCCGATGTGCTGGCTGGTCCAGCCTTTGGAGTTTACCCACCCCACCCCCTGGGAGAGAGGGGTGGGGGGGGGGCGGTGAGCTGTCAGTTTGAACCACTGCCGTCCCTCCCCCACGTGTGTCCTGTGTGGACACAGTGCCATCCAGGAGGGAGATGGTGAAGGGTGGTTATAAAAGGCTGGCCTGCAGCCTGTGGATGGCAGCTGGGCAGGAAGGTTGTATACCCACCGTACCACCGCCTCGAGGGGCAATTAGGGACAGGGTGATAGATGCTGGGTCCAGCCAGTGATGCCCACGCCCCATCAGGGAATGTAAACGAAGGGGTATTGTGTCTGAACTGGTGCAGGAGCTGAGGTTTCAACAACTCCCTGCACCCGTCCGAAGTTGTTGACCCAGGACACCAAGCCCCGGGAGGAGTCAGGGAGACGGGTGGATGGCAGTTACGAGGAGGTTGAGGGTGGGTAGTTCGTGTCTGGGTGCCTGGGGCAGTGCTGCCCGGTGGTGCAACAGATGGGTGTGTGGGCTAGACTGGAGAGTTTGAACAGGGCGTGGGACTCGCAGGGCTGTGGGAGGTGTGGGGGAAGGGAGGGGGCTTGTGCTCTGTCCGGCGTGAAGGTTTCGAGTTAACGCCCGACCGTGCGACGCGATCGAGGGGGAGCTTGGAATGTTTCCCTTCTGACCCTTCTCTCCTGCGGACAGGGTATCCGTTTCCGTGGCTACAGCATCCCAGAGTGTCAGAGACTTTTACCGAAGGCAGCCGGGGGAGAGGAGCCCCTTCCTGAAGGGCTGTTCTGGTTGCTGGTCACGGGAGAAATCCCCACACAGGAGCAGGTAACGGCGTGCGCCTGGGCTCTTGCGGTGTTGTGTTGTGCTGCGGTCAACGTTGTAGGTCCCCTCTGTCTCTCAGCTCAAGGGAGAGCCATTTATACCCCTACAGGGCAGCACAGCTCTGTGAATACTCTGCGATAAGGTCACACTCGGTGCCATGAGGGCAGTACTAAATACACACAGGGGCGTGCACACAAATGCACCCGCAGGGGCACACTCTCACACATGGGTGCACACACGCTCACGAGGAGGAGGAGGAGGAGGAGGAATCAGATAGGTGATGACTGACAGTTAAGTTCCAGGCTTTGTTTAAATTTTAACCCAGACTTTGCTCGCCCTGAGACCGGCCTGACCCCTGATTTGTTGGGGTGCACTGTGTTTTGTGATTGTAGTTCATACCCGCACACCGCCTCCAGCACCGAACGGTGCACTCTCTGTGAGTGCAAGCCACCCTCTACCGGAGTCTACCTTGCGGCCTCCCTGCCGTTGATAAACTGTGTTCCTTGCGAATCGTCCCAGCGAGTGCCGAGGTGAAAATCTTCGAATTGACATCCTCGTTGTTCTCGACAACGTGCTGAAAGCCAAAAGCAGTTGTTGTACCTGCACAGGAGCAGGCAGTGATGGCCTTTCTCCTCACGTCTGACCCCCGCCCCCCCCCCCAATTGTCTGGGTGTCATGAGGGCGTTGGTAACATCGGCGTGTTTCTGAAGGGGCAGGCCGGATTGTTTTCTGGGGGGTGGAGGAGAGCTGCTGGCAGGTGGGGTGTGGGAGTGGGGAGACTCTGTCCTTGGTGGGTGGGAGAAGGGGGTAGTATGTTGTGGACCAGACTAGACTCCACACCCCGCAGACGATAACTTCCTATTGTTAAAGGTAAATGTGTAATTCACTCGGTCAAACTGCTCGATAAGGGAAAACACCGTTTATTCAGACAGTGTAGTAAAAAGGCAACGAAAGGTGAAGGAGCTTGGAATAACTCCACTGTGTTGGGAAACATGACAGGATAATCGATACAATCGCTGCAACTCACTAACTGTTCCAAAGGAGTAACATCTTGTAAACGCAGCCCTCAACAACTCAGAAAAATAGATTCTCGTGTGCAGTCCTATCTGAGAGACAGCGGTGCACACAGCAGCTCCCCAGAAGGGAGAGAGTGAGTCTCATTCCTTCCACGATCCCAGTTCACACAGACTAACTAAAGCCAAACCCGCAAAATCCTGAGCCTGAGCCTGTGCGTCTCTCTCTCTCCCCACCCACTTGTTGTTCCGACCCCTTTCTAAACAAAATAACACCGGGGCCTCGCGATTTGCTTATCTTGTACATTGCTCAGCGACCCCCTCCCCACACTCTCTCTCTCTCTCTCTCTCTCTCTCTCGCTCTGAGAGAACCCAAAATGAAGCCCACCTCTTGCAGCCGCGGGGAGATGCTGTTGGCAGGGGTGCGTGATGGTGGACCGGGATTTGTAATCCCCTCGGCGCGCTTTAGGAATGGGTCTGGGGGGGGTGGGGGGGAGGATAATGCGGGGAGGTGGCGTGGATGAAGGGGCTGTATCTGTCGTCAGCCTCCCACTCCCTGCAACCATTGAAAGTGAAGGTGTTCACCGTGGCGCCTCTCCCTCTCCTCCCTCTGTCTGTCTGTCTCCAGGCTAACTGGGTGTCGAAGGAGTGGGCCAAGCGAGCGGCCCTGCCCTCGCACGTGGTCACCATGTTGGACAACTTCCCCAACAACCTGCACCCCATGTCCCAGCTCAGCGCCGCCGTCACCGCGCTCAACAGTGAGAGTGGCTTCGCTCGGGCCTACTCCGAGGGAGTCAGCAAGGCCAAGTACTGGGAGGTAGGTGACCGCTGGGGCAGGGGGGATGGGGTGGGGGGAAAGACTTCAGGCGCGTGAGGGGGGTTTGGGAGCCCTCCTTCGGGATTCTCCTGGGGTTACCGCGTGGCTAGGATTGCCAGTGCGCGGTGGCTCGGTGGTTAGCACTGCTGCCTCACGGTGCCAGGGTCCCAGGTTCGATTCCAGCCTCGGGTGACACACACAGATAGGGAGGGGGGTGACACACACCGAGAGGTAGGGGGCTGGAGGGGGTGTCACAGAGAGTCTGAATGGTCCCCCCTATCTCTGCTGGAAGAAATCAAACTGATTCCATATAAAAGTAAAGGATGGGAAAGTGTCTAAATCAAGATGGGGGTGGGGGCGGATCAAATGGAAAGGCTGATACAAAGGGAGGGGTTGAGTGTAGGCACAGAGTAGAGGGAGCTTTATTCTGTATCTAACCCCCTGTGCCTGGGAGTGGGGGACGGTGTAGAGGGAGCTTTATTCTGTATCTAACCCCCTGTCCCTGGGAGTGGGGGACGGTGTAGAGGGAGCTTTATTCTGTATCTAACCCCCTGTCCCTGGGAGTGGGGGACGGTGTAGAGGGAGCTTTATTCTGTATCTAACGCCCTGTCCCTGGGAGTGGGGGACAGTGTAGAGGGAGCTTTATTCTGTATCTAACGCCCTGTCCCTGGGAGTGGGGGACAGTGTAGAGGGAGCTTTACTCTATCTAACCCCGTGCTGTCCCTGGGAGTGTTTGATGTTGGGGGCGGCGGGGGGGAAACAGAGCAGTGGTAGCTTTACTCTGAGTGACTCCATGCTGTTCCCATCCCTGAGTGTGTGCTGGGGATGCCGGCGGGGGGGGGGGGGGGGGGGGGAGAGGAAGAGAGAGATGGGGAGGGGGTGGTGTCGCAGGTTATGCACATCTCTGAAAGGAAGGTTGAGGGTTCGGTGAGTCGTGCTGCTGTTCCCGGAGGCGGTCTCTGTGCTGAATGAGCCTCCATTGTCGGTGTGTTGGGTCTGTGTGCTGCCTACCATCATGTGGCTTGGCTCGATGTTACTGTGTGCCGACTCACTAGCCCTCCCAGGCTGCTGCTGCCCAGCTATAAATAGGCAGTGAGTGCACTGCTGGCTGTTTGACAAGAATGAGAATCTTCCCGTTTCACCGTCAGACGCAGATCTCCTGACTCTGTGCCTCTCCCTCTGTGTCTCTGCAGTTTATCTACGAGGACTCAATGGATCTGATCGCTAAGCTCCCCTGTGTGGCGTCAAAGATCTACCGGAACTTGTACAGGGAGGGGAGCAGCATTGGTGCCATTGACCCTGAGCTGGACTGGTCTCATAACTTCACCAACATGTTGGGTTACTCTGACCCAAAGTTCACAGAACTCATGAGACTTTACCTCACTATCCACAGGTCAGTGTCTCCAGCGTTTGTCTCTCCTCCCCCACCCCCGGCACCCCCCCCACCCACACCTCACCAGCACACTCCCGGGGATGGGAACAGCATGGAGTTACTCAGTAAAGCTACCTCTGCCCCCAACATCAAACACTCCCAGGGACAGCACGGGGTTAGATACAGAGTAAAGCTCACTCTACACTGTCCCCCACTCCCAGGGACAGGGGATTAGATACAGATTAAAACTCCCTCTACTCTGTGCCTATACTCAACCCTTTCCTTTGTATCAGCCTTTCTATTTGATCCCCCCTCCCCCATCTTGACTTAGACACTTTTCCATCCTCTATATGGAATCAGTTTGATTTCTTCCAGCAGAGATAGGGGGGACTATTCGGCCTGTCTGTTCCGTGCTGGTGTTAGAGTTCCTCATCAGATTCTAACTACACACACAGACAGACAGACACACACACACAGACACAGACACACACACATATCTTCCTGTGGCCTCCCACCCTCCTGTCCTGCCTGCACAACCCCTCGTCGTCCCACGTGCTCTGGTAAGAGTCCCTGGACCCCACGGTTGAGTTGATTGGTCACTGTGTAATATTTCAATCTCTCTTTATCCCGCACACGCCAACGAGTGAGCGTGAGTAGGCCCAGGCCCCCCCCCCCCCCCCCCCCCCCCCCTCTGCTACGCGGTAAGTCTGGAGCTGCTCTGGCTTTAACCCTTGGCTCTCCATTCATGCCTATCCCACTGCCCCTCCCTCGATAGCCTTTCCTCCCACCCCTTAGTTTGTCATCCATCTACCTAACCGGGCCTTGAGAGTATTTAGAGTCTGTATCCCACTGCCTTCCCAGGAAGGGGCTCTCTCGACACTCCGGAACAGAATTAAATGTTAGCCGGGAATCTGTTTCAGATGGGTTTTTCAAAAGAGTGCTATCCCCACAGTTGTGGGTCCCAACGCAAACATCCTTTTTTCACATCCACCCCATTGGGATGTCAGATGTTTCGGTTCCCTCCTGACCTCCCAGAGGGTACAGACCCGAGACTGGCGCGTGGCTCGTGCCAAATGGCCGGCCGCGGTCAGTTAGAATCCCGACCGGATTGTGGAATTCTTGCAGTGTGGAAACAGGCCATTCAGCCCAAAAAGTCCATACTGACCCTCCGTACAGTAACCCATCCAGATCCATTCCTCTACCCTATTATCCTACACGTACCCCTGACTAATGTATCCTAACCTGCACATCCCTGGGCACTAGGGGACAATTTAGCACGGCCAATCCCACCCTAACCTGCACATCCCTGGGCACTACGGGGACAATTTAGCACGGCCAATCCCACCCTAACCTGCACATCCCTGGGCACTACGGGACAATTTAGCACGGCCAATCCCACCCTAACCTGCACATCTCTGGGCACTACGGGGACAATTTAGCACAGCCAATCCACCCTAACCTGTACATCCCTGGGCACTATGGGACAATTTAGCACGGCCAATCCCGCCCTAACCTGCACATCCCTGGGCACTACGGGACAATTTAGCACGGCCAATCCCACCCTAACCTGCACATCCCTGGGCACTATGGGGACAATTTAGCACGGCCAATCCCACCCTAACCTGTACATCCCTGGGCACTACGGGGACAATTTAGCACGGCCTATCCCATCCTCACCGTCAGTGTGGGTCTCTGTCCTGGATGCAGGCACGTGTTTGTTGGCTGGACCAGTTTCCCTCGGCAGTATGTGGCTTCCCGAAGAGTGATGTGGGCTGTGTTTTGTTTTTGTGTCTTGTCTTTCGCTCCAGCGATCACGAGGGCGGTAACGTCAGCGCCCACACCAGCCACTTGGTGGGCAGTGCTCTCTCTGACCCCTATCTGTGCTTCGGAGCAGCGATGAATGGGTTAGCGGGACCCCTGCATGGTCTCGCCAATCAGGTACGGTCCATGGCTGGGGGAGGGTCAAGGGGATGGACCCTCCGGTCAGAGCTCGAGGGTCACTGCCTGTGGCTGGGGGTGGACCCGAGGGACAAGGCACACAGCATGAGGGGCGATGGCTGGGTTGTTTCATAACCAGACTGTGAATCCAACAACCCACACACAAACGTTCTGTAGCTTCGGGTTCAAATCCCAGAGTAGTAGGCGGTGGAATTTGAATACAATGCGGGCCCTTTGGCCATCGTTAGACAATTAATTCCCATTGTCGGGAAATACCCACCTGGTTCACAGCGGAGATTCACACGGATGATCCCTGGAATGGTTGGTCTAACATACGAGGAACGTCTGAGGATCCTGGGATTGTATTCACTGGAGTTTAGAAGTTTAAGGGGAGACGTACAAGATAATACATGGCTTGGAAAGGGTGCATGCTAGCAAATTTTTCCGTTAGGCGAGGAGACTAGGATCCGTGGACACAGCCTTAGAATTAGAGGGGGGTCAATTCAGAACAGAAATGCGGAGACATTTCTTCAGCCAGAGGGTGGTGGGCCTGTGGAATTTATTGCCGCAGAGTGCAGTGGAGACCGGGACGCTAAATGTCTTCAAGGCCGAGATTGATAGATTCTTGTTGTCTCGAGGAATTAAGGGCTACGGGGAGAATGTGGGTAAGTGGAGTTGAAATGCCCATCAGCCACGATTTGAATGGTGGAGCAGACTCGATGGTCCGAATGGCCTTACTTCCACTCCTACGTCTTATGGTTCACCTGGCGTCTTTCCGGGTTGAAACTGCTGTCCTTATCCCGGTCTGGCCTACACGTAACTCCAGATACACAGCGATGGGGTTGACTCTTAACTGCCCCCGGGTAATGAATACCGGCCGAGCCACTGACCACTTAATCCCGTGATGGGATTTTAAAAAAGAAAGTTCCTTCAACCCGAAGATGTGCAGGTTAGGGTGGGATTGGCCGTGCTAAATTGTCCCGTAGTGCCCAGGGATGTGCAGGTTAGGGTGGGATTGGCCGTGCTAAATTGTCCCCGTAGTGCCCAGGGATGTACAGGTTAGGGTGGGATTGGCCGTGCTAAATTGTCCCGTAGTGCCCAGGGATGTGCAGGTTAGGGTGGGATTGGCCGTGCTAAATTGTCCCCGTAGTGCCCAGGGATGTGCAGGTTAGGGTGGGATTGGCCGTGCTAAATTGTCCCCGTAATGCGGCATTACAGGGTAGTGGATTGGTTCTGGGTGGGTGACTCCTCAGAGAAATGGTGTGGACTCCAATGGGCTAAACAGCCTGCTCCCACACTCTGAGGGTGCTATGAATATCATTCAGGCAACTGGGCTCAGTGGGCTCAGCCAGCGACCGCGCCCCTCCTCCATGTCCTACGAATGAATAAATAATTTAAAACTTAAACCGTCCAGCGGATTTGTGAAGCCTGGCTGCCTCTGTAGAAATCCAGGCCAAATCTTCCAAACCCACCCTCTTTCCATGCAGTGCCTGCTGAATCCGTCTCAGACGACAGAGATGAGAAGTGGCCCGGCGCTGTCGTTAACGAGAGAGGGCAGCGAGTCATGAGGAAGGCACCTCAGCCTTTATTGGGGAGGGGTGGGCAGGGGATGCTCATGCTCAAAGTGCACGTTCACAGGAGGGATGTGCTCATTGGGCCCGTCCATCCTCTCTCCCCCCCCCCCCCCCCCCCCCTCCCAGGGGAAGATTTGAGAGGCAATATCATTCGAGCCCCCCAACCCAAAGGGCTGTTCATGTCGGGCATGTGGGTTTCTGCCAGCTGGTGATCTGAACCCCCCCACCTTTATGTAGCACGGCCAATCCCACCCTAACCTGCACATCCCTGGGCACTACGGGGACAATTTAGCACGGCCAATCCCACCCTGATCTGCACATCCCTGGGCACTACGAGGACAATTTAGCACGGCCAATCCCACCCTAACCTGCACATCCCTGGGCACTACGGGACAATTTAGCACGGCCAATCCCAACCTAACCTGCACATCCCTGGGCACTACGAGGACAATTTAGCACGGCCAATCCCACCCTAACCTGCACATCCCTGGGCACTACGGGGACAATTTAGCACGGCCAATCCCACCCTAACCTGCACATCCCTGGGACACGGATTCTTTCACTCAGGGGCTTGTCAATATTGGGCATTCCCTACAGCTAAGACGAACAGAACTTCTCCCCCCTTTGCAAGTGGTGGGGGGCGTGGGGAGAACAATGCAGGCGTCACAGCCGCTCCCTGGCCTCTTATCGGTGAGGCCACGTTTGACGTGCTGTCCTGTCCTGGTCTCCCTGCTGCAGCAAGGACAGTTGTGAAACTGGGAAGGGTTCAGAAAAGATTCACAAGGATGCTCATGAGGCTGGAAGGCTCGATCTACAGGGGTAGCCTGGGGCTGTTTTCCCTGCAGGATCGGAGGCTGAGGGGTGATCTAATACAGGTTTATAAAATCATGAGGGGCACGGATACGGTAAAAAAACAAGGTCTTTTCCACAGAATAAGGGAGTCCAGATGAGAGGGGCATAGGTTTAGGGTGAGGGGGGAAAGATATAAGAGACCTTAGGGGCAATTTGTTCACACAGAGGGTGGTACGTGTATGGAATGAGCTGCCAGAGGATGTGGTGGAGGCTGGTACAATTACATTTTAAAAGGCACCTGGATGGGAACATGAATAGGAAGGGTTTGGAGGGATAGGGGTCAGGTGCTGGCAAATAGGGACTGGGATGTGTTGGGCTGGGATTTTTTGGGTGGGGTATGGAATAGAGGTCAGTAATGAAATGTGATCTTATCAAGCAGAGGCTGACAATTGGTCACCATCGTGCGCCCAGTTTCTGAGTGGCCCCCTGTGTGTGGGAGGAGGGTGAGAGGTTTGAGGCTATGTGTTTTAAACACTCTGGCGCGTGTATTTACTGTCCTGTTCTGTTCAGGAGGTGCTCTCTTGGCTGACGGACCTGCAGGAGGAGCTGGGTGGAGAGGTGTCTGACGAGAAGCTGCGGGACTTCATTTGGAACACCCTGAACTCGGGCAGGGTGAGTGTAATCCCCACTGCGATTCCTCGTGGGGCTGGGGGAGCGGGAGAAGGTGGAGCAGAGTGTTAAACCGTGCTCCTTCATGCTTCACGGTTCACAGCTAGTCACTGTGTGCTGTGGTTTTACTTGCTCCCTCAGCGCTGACGCTGGGCTCCCTCAGCGCTGACGCTGGGCTCCCTCAGCGCTGACGCTGGGCTCCCTCAGCGCTGACGCTGGGCTCCCTCAGCGCTGACGCTGGGCTCCCTCAGCGCTGACGCTGGGCTCCCTCAGCGCCGTCCTGTTGGAGTTTAGGTTCCTTGATGCTGCGTGTCTGCGGAGGGTTTAGCTGGCTCTTCAGTTTACATCTGTTTTGCCGCCCCCCCCCCCCCCCCCCCCCCCCCCCCCCCAATCCCCTCACACTTGCTGCAGGTCGTTCCCGGTTACGGTCACGCTGTCCTCCGCAAGACCGATCCCCGCTACACCTGCCAGAGGGAATTCGCCCTCAAGCACCTGCCAAACGACCCCATGTTCAAGTTGGTCGCTCAACTCTACAAGATCGTCCCCGGGGTGCTGCTGGACCAGGGCAAAGCCAAGAACCCCTGGCCGAACGTGGACGCACACAGCGGGGTCCTGCTGCAGGTCTGTACCTGAACCGGGGTGGGGGGCCTGGAGGCAACAGTGCAGACTGCAGTGAGAGTTAACCCTTTCCTGGCCACAGCTGGTGTGCCGAATGACTGGAGGATAACTAACGGGGTTCCTTTGTTCGTGAAGGGCAGTGAGGATAGGCCAGGCGATTCCAGAGCAGGGAGTCTGACGTCAGTGTTTGGGACATTATTAGGAAAAAAACGCTTGAGGCTCTGGGTTAATTAACACCGGGAAAGGCAGGGATCGATTCTCAGGTGATTGGAGGAAGGTTTCGGGGAGATGTCAAGAGGGAGCTTCATTGCACAGAGAGTTGAGGGGGGGTGGGATGCACTGTCAGCGGGGGGAGTACAGTCAGAGACATGAGGGACATTTAAGCGACTCTTGGAGAGGAACATGGGTGATAGTACAATGAAGGGGATGGAGGTTAGTCTGGGCTTAGAGTGGGATAGAAGGTCATCGAGGGCCGAAGGGCCTGGACTGTGCTGTACTGATCAGGCATGGATTTGTTCAAGGGAGGTCCCATCTGACTGTGTGAAGTGAGGGTTTCGTTGTGAAAGGTGACTAAATATGCAGACGGGTGTAGTGCAGTTGATGTGGTTTACGGTGGACTCCGGTAAAGCCTTTCACAAAGCCAAATGATCGTTTCCCATGAAATCCGAGACAAGTCGCCAAACAGGAGGTCACCGCGTGATGTTGGGGGCCTGTGACCAGCGGGGTACCCCAGAGATCAGTTCCAGCACCCCCTGCTAGTTGTTCCATACATTAATGACTGATGTGAACGTCGAAGTTTAATTAGTACGTTTGCAGTTCTGGCCATCCTGTTACAGGAAGGATACGATCAAGCTGGAGAGGGGTTCAGAAGAGATTTACTGGGATGTTGTCAGGAATGGGGAGGGGTTTGAGTCATGAGGAGAGGCTGAGGGGGTGACCTTACAAAGGTTTATAAAAATCCTGAGGGACATGCTTGTCAGGTGGGTTTTTTGTTTCCCCCTGCAGAAGGAGTATTTGAAGACCAGGGGATGCGAAGGGCATTTTTTTTTCCCCTCTTGAGTGGTTCATGTGTGGAGTGAACTTCCAGAGTCAGTGTTGGACGTGGGTCCAGTTACAATGTTTTTTTTTGGAGGGGGTTCGGGCGAAATTTGTCAGGCTTGGAGGATCTGAGCTACTGGGAGAGACCGGATAGGCTGGAGCTGTTTTCCCTGGAGCATCAGAGGCTGAGGGGTGACCTTATAGAGGTTTATAAAATCATGAGCCTGGATAGGGTGAATAGACAAAGTCTTTTTCCCCTGGGGTGGGGGAGGCTCGAACTAGAGAGCATAGGTTTAAGGTGAGAGGGGAAAGATATGAAAGAGACCTAAGGGGCAACTTTTTCTCACAGAGGGTGGTACGTGTATGGAATGAGCTGCCAGAGGAAGGTTGATACAATTACAACATTTCAAAGGCATCTAGCTGGGTATATGAATAGGAAGGGTTTGGAGGGAGATGGGCCGGGTGCTGGCAAATGGGATGGGATTAGGTTGGGATATCTGGGTCAGCACGGACGGGTTGGGCCGAAGGGTCTGTTTCTGTGCCACACATCTCTCTGACACTTGGATAAGTACCCGAAGAGGAAAGATTTGGAGGGACGGGGACCAGGAGCAGGCAGGCGGGAGTAGTTTAGTTTGGGGATTATGGTCAGCATGGACTGGTTGGGGCGAAGGGTCAGTTTCAGTGCTGCATGTCTCCGAGCTCCCTCTAAGCCCACTGCTATGTCTGCATAATTGGTGCAACTTTTTAACAGCTGACTGACTGCATCTCTCTCTCTCTCTGCTGCAGTATTACGGCATGAAGGAGATGAATTACTACACTGTTCTGTTTGGGGTTTCCCGGGCTCTGGGAGTCCTGGCCCAGCTGATCTGGAGCAGGGCGCTTGGCTTCCCCTTGGAGCGGCCCAAGTCGATGAGCACGGACGGCCTCATACAGCTGGTGGACGCTAAATCCGGCTAAAGAGCGCAGCCCCCTCTCTCCCCCGCCACAGTGAGAGGGAGGGAGAGCGAGCCCATGGAACAGCATTCACACTAGACCCCGGTGCACACACCATCACCTACGCTCCCTTCCTGCGTTGGCGAGCAGGGTAACCTGACGGATGAGATGTCCTTTTTATCGTCCTCGTGACTGGTTTATTTTGCCTTTTGGGTTTCCAGTGGGGTGTGGAGGGTGGGGGGGTGGGGAAAGAGAGAGAGAGGATTAATGTTTGTAAGCAGAGTGCAGAGGATTTAATTTAATTATCGGCGCGGTTTGTGCATATGCTTATTTTTGTTGTGTTTTTTTGTTTTTTGTTTATTGAAGTAGTGCGGGCTGCTTGTCTCGCAGTGCCAGGGATACAGCAGTAACCGATCAAATACACTCCTATCGCGGGGGGGGGGGGGGGGGGGGGGCCACATAGTGACAGTCCCCACCCTCACCCAGGGAATATTGACCAGCCCCAGGCAAACACTGGTCTTGCTATGTCCAGGAAGCATTCTGATCATGTCTCATCCCTCAGGATATCCAGAATTGGCGAGAAAAGAGAGAGAGAGAGACAAAGAAAATAAATGTTTTTATTACTGTGTGGGTCTTTGTGTGTGTGTGTGTGTGTGTGTGTGTGTGGAGTCCCTTCAGTTAACACCCGGTCAGCGGGTGCTAGCCCACAGCATCCCCCAGCCCTTGTCAAAGTGTGGCCCTGCCTCCCTCACTCAGGATCCACAAGGTAACACAGTCAGCCTCCATACCATCCACCCTGCGGGGCATGTCGGTCAGAAATCACAACCGTTCCCTCCGTGAGCCCTGGACTGTCATCAGAAAATACCCAAACTAACCTTGCTGCCCCCACACACTCTCTCCCCATAGCCCTGTATCCATCCCCAAACTTAATCCCACTGTCCCCGCTCTCTCCCCATAGCCCTGTATCCATCCCCAAACTAATCCCACTGCCCCCCGCTCTCTCTCCCCATAGCCCTGTATCCATCCCCAAACTAATCCCACTGCCCCCTGCTCTCTCTCCCCATAGCCCTGTATCCATCCCCACACTAATCCCACTGTCCCCCGCTCTCTCTCTCCATAGCCCTGTATCCATCCCCACACTAATCCCACTGCCCCCCGCTCTCTCTCCCCATAGCCCTGTATCGATCCCCACACTAATCCCACTGTCCCCCCCCCTGTCTCTCTCCCTAATGAATATAAACAGGAGTGGCAGGAGTTGTGCTCACTCTGAGAGCTGGGTTAGTGTCACGGACTCTCCGTGTGTAAGAAAGGGGGACTTGGTGAGGGGATGGGTGTGAGCTCAAAGTTAGCGGGGAAAGATTTGTTGAGGGTGCTGAGTGTATGGAATGAGCTGCCAGAGGGTGGTGGTACATATGAAAGGGTGGATCTCGATAGGCTGGACAGCACAAGGACAGGCCCTTCGGCCCATCAAGCTTGTGCTGATCATCCTGCCCGAGCTAAGCTGAGAATCAAATCTTCTGCCCTGATTTGCTCCCTTTAATCCCTCCCTGTTCATATAACCATCCAGATGTCTCTGAAATATCACCACTGTGCCTGCTTCCACCACCGGTTCTGGCAGTGGGTTCCAGGTTTGGAGAGAGATGGGTCAAATACATGTCAGTTTGATTGTCTTGGTGTGAGGGGGTCTGTTTCTGTGCTGGACACCACTATGCCCATTGCCCTGCTGCCATCCCTTGGCCTGGCCCATTTATGAGGCCCCTGCTCCCAGTAGCGTGATTGACTGATTAGATTATCCACAGGCCCTTCAGCCCAACAAGTCCACACTGACCCTCCGAACAATACCCCAAACAGAGCCAGTTCCCTCTTCTAATGCACCTATTGCGAGGGGCAATTTAGTACGGCCGATTCACCCTAACCTGCACATCGTTGTGACTGTGGGAGGAAACCCACGCAGACACGGGGAGAATGTGCAAACTCCACCCAGTCAGTCACCTGAGGCTGGAATCAAACCTGGCGTTGTGAGGCAGCAGTGCTAACCACTAAGCCACTGTATTGCCATCTAACGGTGTTATCGAGCAAGACAATCACACTGAGGACCCACTCCCTCAGCACTGACCCTCGCACAACACCCACTCCCTCAGCACGCACCCTCCCTCAGCGCCCGCTCCCTCAGCACGGACCCCCTCTCAGCGCCCGCTCCCTCAGCACGGACCCTCTCTCAGCGCCCGCTCCCTCAGCACGGACCCTCTCTCAGCGCCCGCTCCCTCAGCACTGACCCTCCCACAGCGCCCGCTCCCTCAGCACTGACCCTCCCACAGCACCCGTTCCTTCAGCAATGCATTGATACGACCAGCCTGGGTTCTGGATATTTTGCAGTTGACCGATTATGAAGATGTTATAACACATCAGCGGAACAGGTGGGCGATGGACGCTGACGGAGAGGTAGGGACAATAGCATGACGGGCTGGATGTATCACTACCTGGTAAGTGAACTGCACTATGCCAGAGCGGAGACGGTAACAGAGAGGGGTGAACTTGGTCCAGGCGCTCACAAAGGCCAACGTCCCCTCGATAGAATCCACCGAAGAGGTCCCCCTGTCAGCATTCTCAAAGATCCATCCCACCCTGGCACTGTTTTTCTATAACATCTACTATGGGGGACAAGGTACAGAAGCAAATATATTCCCAATACCCCAACAAATACTCCTCACTGCACTATGCAAATATACACCCAATGCCCCAGCAAATACCCCTCACTGCACCCTGCAAATATACTCCCAACGCCCCAGCAAATACCCCTCACTGCACCGTGCAGATATACTCCCAACGCCCCAGCAAATACCCCTCACTGCACCGTGCAAATATACTCCCAACGCCCCAGCAAATACCACTCACTGCACCGTGCAGATATACTCCCAACGCCCCAGCAAATACCACTCACTGCACCCTGCAAATATACTCCCAACGCCCCAGCAAATACCACTCACTGCACCGTGCAGATATACTCCCAACGCCCCAGCAAATACCACTCACTGCACCCTGCAAATATACTCCCAACAACCCAGCAAATACCCTTCACTGCACCGTGCAAATATACTCCCAACGCCCCAGCAAATACCCCTCACTGCACCGTGCAAATATACACCCAACGCCCCAGCAAATACCCCTCACTGCACCGTGCAAATATACTCCCAACGCCCCAGCAAATACCCCGCACTGCACCGTGCAGATATACTCCCAACGCCCCAGCAAATACCCTTCACTGCACCGTGCATATATACTCCCAACGTCCCAGCAAATACCCCTCACTGCACCGTGCATATATACCCCCAGCAAATACCCCTCACTGCACCGTGCAGATATACACCCAACGCCCCAGCAAATACCCCTCACTGCACCGTGCAGATATACCCCCAACGCCCCAGCAAATACCCCTCACTGCACCGTGCAGATATACTCCCAACGCCCCTGCAAATACCCCTCACTGCACCGTGCAGATATACACCCAACGCTCCAGCAAATACCCCTCACTGCACCGTACAGATATACACCCAACGCCCCAGCAAATACCCCTCACTGCACCGTGCAGATATACTCCCAACGCCCGTGCAAATACCCCTCACTGCACCGTGCAGATATACACCCAACGCCCCAGCAAATACCCCTCACTGCACCCTGCAGATATACTCCCAACGCCCCTGCAAATACCCCTCACTGCACCCTGCAAATATACTCCCAACGCCCCAGCAAATGCCCCTCACTGCACTGTGCAAATATACTCCCAACGCCCCAGCAAATACCCCTCACTGCACCGTGAAATTACCCCTCAATATACCCCAGATTACACCGTGGAAATAACCCTCAATATACCCCACACTACACCCCGGAAATAACCCTCAATACACCCCTCACTACACCCCGGAAATAACCCTCAATACACCCCTCACTACACCCCGGAAATAACCCTCAATACACCCCTCACTACACCCCGGAAATAACCCTCAATACACCCCTCACTACACCCCGGAAATAACCCTCAATACACCCCTCACTACACCCCGGAAATAACCCTCAATACACCCCACACCACACCCCGGAAATAACCCTCAATATACCCCACACCACACCCCGGAAATAACCCTCAATATACCCCTCACCACACCCCGGAAATAACCCTCAATATACCCCTCATCACACCCCGGAAATAACCCTCAATATACCCCTCACCACACCCCGGAAGTAACCCTCAATACACCCCACACCACACCCCGGAAGTAACCCTCAATACACCCCTCACTACACCCCGGAAATAACCCTCAATATACCCCACACCACACCCCGGAAATAACCCTCAATATACCCCACACCACACCCCGGAAATAACCCTCAATATACCCCTCACCACACCCCGGAAATAACCCTCAATATACCCCACACCACACCCCGGAAATAACCCTCAATACACCCCTCACGACACCCCGGAAGTAACCCTCAATACACCCCACACCACACCCCGGAAATAACCCTCAATACACCCCACACCACACCCCGGAAATAACCCTCAATACACCCCTCACTACACCCCGGAAATAACCCTCAATATACCCCACACCACACCCCGGAAATAACCCTCAATATACCCCACACCACACCCCGGAAATAACCCTCAATATACCCCTCACCACACCCCGGAAATAACCCTCAATATACCCCACACCACACCCCGGAAATAACCCTCAATACACCCCTCACGACACCCCGGAAGTAACCCTCAATACACCCCACACCACACCCCGGAAATAACCCTCAATACACCCCACACCACACCCCGGAAATAACCCTCAATACACCCCACACCACACCCCGGAAATAACCCTCAATACACCCCGGAAATAACCCTCAATATACCCCTCACTACTCCCGGAAATAACCCTCAATATACCCCACACCACACCCCGGAAATAACCCTCAATATACCCCTCACTACACCCCGGAAACAACCCTCAATACACCCCGGAAATAACCCTCAATACACCCCACACCACACCCTGGAAAAAAAAACCCTCAATACACCCCTCACTACACCCCGGAAATAACCCTCAATACACCCCTCACTACACCCCGGAAATAACCCACAATACACCCCACACCACACCCCGGAAATAACCCTCAATACACCCCGGAAATAACCCTCAATATACCCCACACACCCCGGAAATAACCCTCAATACACCCCACACTACACCCCGGAAATAACCCTCAATACACCCCACACCACACCCCGGAAATAACCCTCAATACACCCCGGAAATAACCCTCAATATACCCCACACCACACCCCGGAAATAACCCTCAATACACCCCACACCACATCCCGGAAATAACCCTCAATACACCCCACACCACACCCCGGAAATAACCCTCAATACACCCCGGAAATAACCCTCAATATACCCCACACACCCCGGAAATAACCCTCAATACACCCCACACTACACCCCGGAAATAACCCTCAATACACCCCACACCACACCCCGGAAATAACCCTCAATACACCCCGGAAATAACCCTCAATATACCCCTCACTACTCCCCGGAAATAACCCTCAATATACCCCACACCACACCCCGGAAATAACCCTCAATATACCCCTCACTACACCCCGGAAACAACCCACAATACACCCCACACTACACCCCGGAAATAACCCTCAATACACCCCACACCACACGCCGGAAGTAACCCTCAATATACCCCTCACTACACCCCGGAAGTAACCCTCAATATACCCCTCACTACACCCCGGAAGTAACCCTCAATATACCCCACACTACACCCCGGAAATAACCCTCAATACACCCCTCACTACACCCCGGATATAACCCTCAATACACCCCTCACTACACCCCGGAAATATCCCACAATACACCCCACACCACACCCCGGAAATAACCCTCAATATACCCCTCACCACACCCCGGTAATAACCCTCAATACACCCCACACCACACCCCGGAAATAACCCACAATACACCCCACACCACACCCCGGAAATAACCCTCAATACACCCCTCACTACACCCCGGAAATAACCCTCAATACACCCCTCACTACACCCCGGAAATAACCCTCAATACACCCCTCACTACACCCCGGAAATAACCCTCAATACACCCCACACCACACCCCGGAAATAACCCTCAATATACCCCTCACCACACCCCGGAAATAACCCTCATTACACCCCTCACCACACCCCGGAAATAACCCTCAATACACCCCTCACCACACCCCGGAAATAACCCTCAATACACCCCACACCACACCCCGGAAATAACCCTCAATACACCCCACACCACACCCCGGAAATAACCCTCAATACACCCCACACCACACCCCGGAAATAACCCTCAATACACCCCACACCACACCCCGGAAATAACCCTCAATACACCCCACACCACACCCCGGAAATAACCCTCAATACACCCCACACCACACCCCGGAAATAACCCTCAATACACCCCACACCACACCCCGGAAATAACCCTCAATACACCCCACACCACACCCCGGAAATAACCCTCAATACACCCCACACTACACCCCGGAAATAACCCTCAATACACCCCACACCACACCCCGGAAATAACCCTCAATACACCCCACACCACACCCCGGAAATAACCCTCAATACACCCCACACCACACCCCGGAAATAACCCTCAATACACCCCACACCACACCCCGGAAATAACCCTCACTACACCCCACACCACACCCCGGAAATAACCCTCACTACACCCCGGAAATAACCCTCAATATACCCCTCACTACAACCCGGAAATAACCCTCACTACACCCCGGAAATAACCCTCAATATACCCCTCACTACAACCCGGAAATAACCCTCAATATACCCCTCACTACACCCCGGAAATAACCCTCAATTTACCCCTCACTACACCCCGGAAATAACCCTCAATACACCCCACACTACACCCCGGAAATAACCCTCAATACACCCCTCACCACACCCCGGAAATAACCCACAATACACCCCACACCACACCCCGGAAATAACCCTCAATACACCCCACACCACACCCCGGAAATAACCCTCAATACACCCCACACCACACCCCGGAAATAACCCTCAATACACCCCACACCACACCCCGGAAATAACCCTCAATACACCCCACACCACACCCCGGAAATAACCCTCAATACACCCCACACCACACCCCGGAAATAACCCACAATATACCCCTCACTACACCCCGGAAATAACCCTCAATACACCCCTCACCACACCCCGGAAATAACCCTCAATATACCCCTCACCACACCCCGGAAATAACCCACAATACACCCCACACTACACCCCGGAAATAACCCTCAATACACCCCTCACTACACCCCGGAAATAACCCTCAATATACCCCACACTACACCCCGGAAATAACCCTCAATATACCCCTCACTTCACCCCGGAAATAACCCTCAATACACCCCACACCACACCCCGGAAATAACCCTCAATACACCCCTCACTACACCCCGGAAATAACCCTCAATACACCCCTCACTACACCCCGGAAATAACCCTCAATACACCCCACACCACACCCCGGAAATAACCCTCAATACACCCCACACTACACCCCGGAAATAACCCTCAATACACCCCTCACTACACCCCGGAAATAACCCTCAATACACCCCACACTACACCCCGGAAATAACCCTCAATACACCCCACACCACACCCCGGAAATAACCCTCAATACACCCCTCACTACACCCCGGAAATAACCCTCAATACACCCCACACTACACCCCGGAAATAACCCTCAATACACCCCACACTACACCCCGGAAATAACCCTCAATACACCCCTCACTACACACCGGAAATAACCCTCAATACACCCCTCACCACACCCCGGAAATAACCCTCAATACACCCTACACCACACCCCGGAAATAACCCTCAATACACCCCACACCACACCCCGGAAATAACCCTCAATACACCCCTCACCACACCCCGGAAATAACCCTCAATACACCCCACACTACACCCCGGAAATAACCCTCAATACACCCCACACTACACCCCGGAAATAACCCTCAATACACCCCACACCACACCCCGGAAATAACCCTCAATACACCCCACACCACACCCCGGAAATAACCCTCAATACACCCCGGAAATAACCCTCAATACACCCCACACCACACCCCGGAAATAACCCTCAATACACCCCTCACTACACCCCGGAAATAACCCTCAATACACCCCACACCACACCCCGGAAATAACCCACAATATACCCCTCACTACACCCCGGAAATAACCCTCAATACAACCCTCACCACACCCCGGAAATAACCCTCAATATACCCCTCACCACACCCCGGAAATAACCCACAATACACCCCACACTACACCCCGGAAATAACCCTCAATACACCCCTCACTACACCCCGGAAATAACCCTCAATACACCCCACACTACACCCCGGAAATAACCCTCAATATACCCCTCACTACACCCCGGAAATAACCCTCAATACACCCCACACCACACCCCGGAAATAACCCTCAATACACCCCTCACTACACCCCGGAAATAACCCTCAATACACCCCTCACTACACCCCGGAAATAACCCTCAATACACCCCACACCACACCCCGGAAATAACCCTCAATACACCCCACACTACACCCCGGAAATAACCCTCAATACACCCCTCACTACACCCCGGAAATAACCCTCAATACACCCCACACTACACCCCGGAAATAACCCTCAATACACCCCACACCACACCCCGGAAATAACCCTCAATACACCCCTCACTACACCCCGGAAATAACCCTCAATACACCCCTCACTACACCCCGGAAATAACCCTCAATACACCCCACACTACACCCCGGAAATAACCCTCAATACACCCCACACTACACCCCGGAAATAACCCTCAATACACCCCACACTACACCCCGGAAATAACCCTCAATACACCCCACACCACACCCCGGAAATAACCCTCAATACACCCCACACCACACCCCGGAAATAACCCTCAATACACCCCGGAAATAACCCTCAATACACCCCACACCACACCCCGGAAATAACCCTCAACACACCCCACACCACACCCCGGAAATAACCCTCAATACACCCCTCACTACACCCCGGAAATAACCCTCAATACACCCCTCACCACACCCCGGAAATAACCCTCAATACACCCCACACTACACCCCGGAAATAACCCTCAATACACCCCTCACCACACCCCGGAAATAACCCTCAATACACCCCTCACCACACCCCGGAAATAACCCTCAATACACCCCACACCACACCCCGGAAATAACCCTCAATACACCCCACACCACACCCCGGAAATAACCCTCAATACACCCCTCACTACACCCCGGAAATAACCCTCAATACACCCCACACTACACCCCGGAAATAACCCTCAATATACCCCTCACTACACCCCGGAAATAACCCTCAATACACCCCACACCACACCCCGGAAATAACCCTCAATATACCCCTCACCACACCCCGGAAATAACCCTCAATACACCCAACACCACACCCCGGAAATAACCCTCAATACACCCCACACCACACCCCGGAAATAACCCTCAATACACCCCACACCACACCCCGGAAATAACCCTCAATACACCCCGGAAATAACCCTCAATACACCCCACACCACACCCCGGAAATAACCCTCAATACACCCCTCACAACACCCCGGAAATAACCCTCAATACACCCCGGAAATAACCCTCAATATACCCCTCACTACACCCCGGAAATAACCCTCAATATACCCCACACCACACCCCGGAAATAACCCTCAATATACCCCTCACTACACCCCGGAAACAACCCTCAATACACCCCGGAAATAACCCTCAATACACCCCACACCACACCCTGGAAAAAAAACCCTCAATACACCCCTCACTACACCCCGGAA